>NW_024070205.1:2241431-2287405 GCF_014754425.2 Oryx dammah | reverse complement strand
CAGGGGTCTGTTGTGTGCACAGCGTCCGCGGTGTGTACATGTCAGCAACGGTCTACCAGCTCCCTCCACACCCCTCTCCCCCTTGGCGTCCATGTGCTTGTTCTCTACACCTGTGTCTCTATTTCTGCTTCACAAATAAGACCGACTGTACCATTTTTCTAGATCCCACACACATGCATTAATATGCGATTTTTGATTTTCTCTTTCTGACTTACTTCACTCTGCATGACAGCCTCTAGGTCCGTCCATGTCGCTACAATGACCCAATTCCACTCCCTTTTATGGCTGAGTAACATTCCACTGGATGTATGTGCCCCGCCTTCTTCATCCCTGCCTGTTAATGGTAGTTTGTCTCTTTTGTACACACACACACTGGATATTATACTGGCTCTCTTCTGAAATGATTTGGATATTGAATGGTTCGTGTAAGAAATACTGTAAAATAAAATAAATTCCATTTAAACATTTTAACCGTGAAGCCAACTTATTTAGACATCTCATGAAACTGAAAATACACAGGCTCATCTATAAAGATTGTATCGCTTGCTATTAGCATTAGCACAGAGTTTGGGAAGCTGCTGTGAGGTGCAGAGAGCTCAGCTCAGTTTTCTGTGATGACATAAAGGGGTGGGAGGGGCGGCGTGTGGGAGGCAGACCCAAGAGGGAGGGGGTGTAAGGAAACACAGCTGATCTGCTTCACTGTACAGAAGAACTAATGCAACATTTTAAAGCAATTACCCCAATTTAAAATAAAATTAAATTTATCGTTGAGTGCAGATCTGCGATCATGTAATGAACTCTCCAGCTCACACAAACATTTTTCCTAGACTTCCTTCATCAGAGAAGGCATGAATAAAGGAAATTATTGACTTTTTTATCTTCATGTAATATAAAATGTAGACCAGTTATTTGAAGGGGTGGGTATACTATACTCCATATTTTCTATGGTGTAAATTAATTGTAGACAGTACTTAAAGGAGTTGTTCAGTTCCGTTCAGTTGCTCAGTCGTGCCCAATTCTTTGCGATCCCATAGCCTGCAGCACGCCAGGCTTCCCTGTCCATCACCAACCCCCGGAGTCTACTCAAATTCATGTCCATCGAGTTGGTGATGCCACCCAACCATCTCATCCTCTGTCTGCCCCTCCTCCTCCTGCCTTCAATGTTTCCCAGCATCAGGGTCTTTTCCAATGAGTCAGTTCTTCGCATCAGGTGGCCAAAGTATGAACAGTATGAAAAGGAGTTGTACTGATGTATTTAATAACACTGCATCTTGGGAGGCAGAGCGGTTAAAGGAGAGAAAAAGAGAAGAAAAGCAAGTGTGAAAACCCACATAAAATTCTTGTTCCACCTGAGTAATCATGAGAACCGGGAAAATAGTGCCCTTGTGTCACTGTAATAGGCATCTTAAAACTAAAACTAAAAGTTTTCTCCTTCAATACCCTTCCCTGGTGGCTCAGAGGTTAAAGCGTCTGCCTGCAATGTGGGAGACCTGGGTTTGATCCCTGGGTCGGGAAGATTCCTCTGGAGAAGGAAATGGCAGCCCACTCCAGTACTCTTGCCTGGAGAATCCCATGGACAGAGGAGCCTGGTGGGCTACAGTCCACGGGGTCGCAAAGAGTTGGACACGACTGAGCGACTTCACTCACTTTTCTCCTTCAATAGTTGGAGTATTTCTGCTGCCACTCTAAGTAACCTGCAGTTTCACTGGGGGCTGGGAGGGTGGGAAGTTGCAGAAGTCTCGAGGGGCCCGCAGCGCCTGCCCTGGGGCGGCCCGCTCCCCTGGGGGCTCCGGGTCTGCCCTGGCTTCTGCTCCATCTCACCCTGTAGCCTGTGCTGTGCTAGGCGCAGGTCCAAACTCTAGTTTGAAAGCGTCAGTTCTTCGGTGCTCAGCCTTCTTTAGGGTCTAACTCTCACACCCATGCCTGACTACAGGGAAAATCACGCTTTGCCTAGATGTGCCTCTGTCGGCAAAGCGATGTCTCTGCTTTTTACTATGCTGTCTAGGTTTGTCATAGCTTTTCTTATAAGGAGCAACTGTCTTAATTTCATGGCTGCAGTCCTCCCTAGAACCAACTGCTATCCTTTATAAACATCAACACTTTTCTTCTTCACCATCTCCTCCTTTTACATATGGCCACACCACACAAAAATCTGTCCGTTAGTTCTGTCTCAAAGTGGATTCCTCTTTTATTAAATCTCTTGTGTGAGACATCTTGCTGTGACAATAACATGTTATCATAAGTGTCATCATCAATGAGCATCTCCAATGAGCGAATGACATTCCCATGTGATGAAGAGGTAAATATCCAAAACAATAGATTTGAAACATCGATAAAAGCGCCTCCTTTCTCACTGGGCCCTGTAAACATTTTTCTTTTCACTTTGTATTTACATAGTTGCCGAGTGCACCCACAAGGAGCTCCCCAGGTTGGAGCTGGAGGGCTCTGCTCTCCCTGCAGGGGGAGAAGCCAGATCCACATAAACCAATGAGCCTCCACACAGCCACCTGACCCAGGACCTTGCTCACCAGCATCACTTAAAGGCAACACTCAACCGGGTGTCAGACAAAGCATTTGTGTTCAAGGGACTGCGACCTTCCCCCCAAAGTCAGACTGAACATCTTGGAGTGGGGGTTCTTGGGAGATGCGTAGGTGGTGGGCACCATCTCGGAATGCAGGGGCTCCTGCCAAGGCATTTTTTCACCTCCAGAGAAAACTGACTTTTCACTCTAGTCTAAATAATCAGGTGTATACTCTTTATTGTCCAAATAATGTATGCCTACTCACATGCCAAGGAAAGTCTTGCCAACATTTTACAATAACTATAAATAGAGTATGACCTTTAGAAAACTGTTAATCATTGTACTGCACACCTGTAACATATGATACTGTACAACAACTATGCTTCGATAAAAAATAGATATCTGAAAAGCTGAAAAAATAGATATCTGATAGCTTTGGTCTAGGAAAAAGAAGAGAGTCTTAATGTAGGCATTTGTTAGGCTGTTATTGTTTGTATCTTCTGTATCAGTGGAGAAAGAAGTCCTTCCACACAGAAGCAGGTCTGTCCAAAACTTGCTCAGAGCTGGTGAGTGAGGATGGGGAGGCATTCAATATAAGGGCTGAGTTATCAAACTACACAAATTTTTTAACAGTAAGTTCATGGCGGCACACTCGGGGCAGTGCCACAGCAGCAGTGCAAGTGTGTGGTCTCCATGGGAACCACTCGACTGGGGAAGGAGCCTGAGTCATCACCCCAAGTCCATGTCTGAAGAGCACTTGACCTTGGATAATTTAGTCACTTGGAGATCAAGCCTCTAATGACTCTCAAATGGTGGAGCCATGGAAACTGCCCTCTAGCTGACACTGATGTTTTCAGCGAGCACGATGACCTTCGGGAGGATAGGGTAGACTCTAGGGAAGAAAGAGGCTGTGTAAACCCTGGGTGCTAACACAACCAACCAGTGTATACTGAGGTCACAGGACACGGGCTAGGTCATCATGTCCCTAGCACCCAGGATACTTCATGGAAAGGAGTCTACAGGTTCTTCAAATGACAGACAAGTTGAAATGACCTAAAAGTGTCTCGACAGAGACTTAAAGAGGGACCAATTAAACTGCAATGCTTAGGAGGGAATTACATATCCCAGCTGCCCCCTAGGAACCATACTCCAAGTTCTCCATCAAATAGGGAGCTTCCAAACCAAGAGAGGAACATAAAGGGAATTCAATATAAATGATGACTCTGGAGCTCTTGACGTGAGGCTCCTAAGTCGGCACTCTGATATGCCACAGGTAAGACACCTGAGCACAGACCTGGGCTTCGGATGGGTCGCTGGGGCCCTCATTAGAGCTATTACATCACCCATACTTGATTCAGCGTGGTGCAGAGAGAACTGACCTTCCAAACCGTGCTATAGGACGTACTGTGAATGAGACAGTGCAGTGTAATCTGGGCTAGCACACCGTTTGCCAGCAGAGAGGGATACAAGGCTGCTGATGACAGGCATTGGGAGGTGGATGGATTTCAAGCAGGGAGAGCATCCAGTCCTTGGAAGGTCCCTCCACTCTGAAGTGTGAAGTGAAAGTCGCTCAGTCATGTCCAACTCTTTGAGATCCCAAAGACTGTAGCCTGCCAGACTCCTCTGTCCATGGAATTCTCCAGGCCAGAATACTGGAGTGAGCAGCCCATTCATTCCCTTGTCCAGGGGATCTTCCCAATCCAGGGATCAAACCCAGGTCTGCCACACTGCAGGTGAATTCTTTAGTGTCTGAGCTGCCAAGGAAGCCCAAGATACTGGAGTGGGTAGCTTAACCTTCTCCAGGGGATCTCCCTGATGCAGGGATCAACCCGGGGTCTTCTGTATTACAGCCAGGTTCTTTAACAGCTGAGCTAGCAGGGAAGCCCCAGATTGCTGGAGTGGGTAGCCATGTCCTCCTCCAAAGGATCTTCCCAACCCAGGGATTGAACTCAAGTCTCCTGCATTGCAGGCAGATTCTTTACCAGCTGAGTTACCAGGGAAGCCCTCTGCTCTGAAATCTTCCCCTAATTCAAATTTCATTTGCAATAAATGTTCTCCTTTTAAAATACAAATCTGACAGAAGAATGGATAAAGCTGTGGTACATATACTCATAGTATGGTACATATACACAAAGACATATTACTCGGCCATAAAAAAGAACGAAATAACGCCATCTGCAGCAACACGGATGGACCTGCAGATGGTCATACTGAGCAAAGCAAGTCAGAAGCAGAAACATCGTATGACCCTCCTTGTATGCAGACTCTAAAAAGAAACGGTACAAATGAGCTATTTACAAAACAGAAACAGACTCAAGGGCTTCGAGAACAGACGTGCCGCTGACGGGGCGGTGGGAGGGTACGTAAGGAGTCTGGGGCGGACATGCACGTGCTGCTCCATTTAAAATGGATAGCCAGCAAGGTCCTCCTGTACAGCCCAGGGAGCTCTGCTCAGTGTTATGCGGCAGCCTGGATGGGAGGGGACTTCAGGGGAGAATGGATCCATGTATATGTACTGTTGAGTCCCTTTGCTTTCCACCTGAAACTATCACAACAGCGTTAGTTGGCTATGCTCCAGAGGGTGAGATGCGTGGAGAGTGACATGGAAACTTACATTACCATATGTAAACTAGACAGCCGACAGGAATTTGCTGTATGGCTCAGGAAACTCAAACAGGGCTCTGCATCAGCCTAGAGGGGTGGGATTGGGAGGGAGATGTCTGATTCATGTTGACGTTTGACAGAAAACAACAAAATTCTGTAAAGAAATCCAGTTCAGTTCAGTTCAGTCGCTCAGTCATGTCCAACTCTTTGCGACCCCACAGACTGCAGGACGCCAGGCCTCCCTGTCCATCACCAACTCCCGGAGTTTACTCAAATTCATGTCCATCGAGTCAGTGATGCCGTCCAACCATCTCTTCCTCTGTCGTCCCCTTCTCCTCCTCCCTTCAATCTTTCCCAGCATCAGGGTCTTTTCCAATGAGTCAGTTCTTCCCATCAGGTGGCCAAAGTTTTGGAGTTTCAGCTTCAGCATAGTCCTTCCAATGAATATTCAGGACTGATTTCCTTTAGGATGGACTGGTTGGATCTCCTTGCTGTCCAAGGGACTCTCAAGAGTCTTCTCCAACACCACAGTTCAAAGGCATCAATTTGTCACTGCTCAGCTTTCTTTATAGTCCAACACTCACATCCACACATGACTACTGGAAAAATCATAGCTTTGACTAGATGGATCTTTGTTGGCTAAGTAGTGTATCTGCTTTTTAATAGGCTGTCTAGGTTCGTCATAATTTTTCTTCCAAGGAGCAAGCACCTTTCAATTTCATGGCTGCAGTCACATCTGCAGTGATTTTCAAGCCCCCAAAATAATGTCTGTTTCTACTGTTTCCCCATCTATTTGTAATTATCCTTCAATTAAAAAATCAATTAATATTAAAAGTCTAATAAAAATTACAAATGTTCCATGAGAAGAAGTTTCTTCCATCAACTCAGTTGCTGGCTTGATATAGGTGGGTCTCAAACTGAAAGGAGTTTTGCTTGGGAACTACTCAGGTGAAGGCAGGAGGATCATTTGAACATGAGTCACTTTGGAGGCAGCAAGTCCTGAAGGGCCATGAAGCATTCAGACCGTGAAGAGCCAAGGCCTGTGGGAGGGGGCAGGCAGAGGGAGGGGCGCCTTGCCTCCCAGCCTGGCCGGTCTCCTGGCGCGCCTGGCCTGGAGCCGTGAGCCTCCTTCACCCCTGTCTCCCGTGAGCATCCTTCATGCTGACCCTCGTCTCCCGTGGGTGGGGGCTGACTCCTGGCAGAATGAGCTCCTGCATCCCTTCTGTCTGGCTCACCCAGACCTCTGCCAGGTGAGATGATTTAGATTTGCTTCCAGCACTCTGACTGGGGTATTTTAAGAACAGCAATTGAATTTCTTTGTGAACCAAAGTTGGTGTCCAAATCGAAACATCGCTCAAAACTTAAAATGGTCAGTGCAAATCCCATAAGTGACTATGTTCTTATAACCTCTTCTGTCAAATAAGAGTAGGCTGCATGAGTGTGCATTTTTAAGAAGTGAGAGTCTCCACAGACATGGAAAACAAACTTATGAGTTAGCGAAGGGGATAGTCAAGGCCAGGGGTGGGCCAGATACACTAGGAGTTTGGAGTTGGGGATGAGCAGATACAGCCCACTATACACAAAACAAGTAAATGACAAAGGCCACCGTACAGCACAGGGAACTCTACTCAGTGCGTTGTCATAGCCTATAAGGAAAAGAGTCGGAAAAGAATCTATGCATATACACGTGTAATGTAAAGCTGAGTCATTTTGCTGTACGTCTGAAATTAATACAACATTGTAAATTAACTCCATTTTTTTAAAAAGAAATGAGAATTTAAATATCGACAAATGTAATATTCTTGGAGAAATAAAGTCATCCTCTGCAGAAAAGAAGGCAAAATGATTTTTGTGGAGAACTAGATGCTTCTTGGAGGTTTAAGAAGAGAGGACAGCAGGGTGGGGTTTCTTCCTCCCAGCCGGACAGATCCTGGACTAATACACATTTGCTCCTGTACTCTCCATCACATCTCCATCTGTGAAACTGCTGTTCGTACATCACTTTTATAGATTCAGAAACTGAAGTGTGAAAAATACCTATGCTAGGTACCACAGCCTGTAAATGCTGAAGCTGGAGTTCAAATCCAGACACTGTGAGTCAGAAACCCACACCCTTAACCAGAGGCTGGCAAACTTTTTTCACAAAGGGCTCAATAGTATATATTTTCCACACTGAAGGATGTACATCTTGTTTCACGACTGTTTGAGTCTTCCATAGCAATGGAAAGGTAGCCACAGGCGACACATAAACAAATAGGCATGCTTGTGTCAAGAAAGCTTTATTTACAAAAACAGATAGGTGAAGATTTGGTCCGTGTGGCTCTGGAATGCCAGCCTTGCTCTTAGCCAGTCTTATATGATTCTGCCTCTTAGTCATTTTCATTCTGGGAAAACTGAAATTACTTGTTGCTTCTGTACCTTGGTTGCTATGGCACACACTGACCTCCTTGTTATTATTCTGCTAAGTAGCCCAAGATACACTGCGAGTGCATGGGCTCCTTTTAAAAAGCCTTGCTTGCTTGCTTGCGAAGTTGCTTCAATTCTATCCAACTCTTTGAGACCCCATGGACTATATAGCGCCCCCAGGCTCCCCTGTCCATGGAATTCTCCAGGCAAGAACACTGGGGTGGGTGGCCATGCCCTCCTCTGGGGATCTTCCCGACCCAGGGATCGAACTCAGGCCTCTTCCATCTCCTTCCCTGGCAGACGGGTTCTTTGCTACCAGGGTCACCTGGTTGACGGGCCTCTTGGCTCCCGAGAGAGCAGCACATGGGTTGTACTTCACACCTGGGCAGTCCCCCAGGCTGCTCTGCTGGCTCCAAAGTCTGCCCCACGCGGAGCCTCTAGCTTGGGGGTGGGTGTTTGCTTCTGAAGATCAAGCGACAACGCAATCCAGCCTGATGACTCAGGACAGATGTGGGGGTCACGTCTAAGCTGAATATATCCCAGCAGAACCTAAGCCAAGATCAGAGGCATTTCCACCAGGCGTGTGGCAAGTTGGGGTTCGGAAGATGCGCTCTGTCTCAGATGATTTTCACATCCCGCCATGCCCCTCACCTTTGACACGTACTGCTGCGGAAGCAGGAGGTCAGATTGACAAGCAGCGTTGGCCTCGTTGTCCTGGGAAGTGAAGTCAGTGTGGCTGCACTCTCCCTCCCTCAGCTGACAGAAGGGAAAGAGCTTCTGCAAAAGCACCATGAAACTGACTCCTGTGCACCTCCTGCCATTTGATGCTGTGTGTTCATACCTCTGGCCTTCCTAGGTGGCTCAGTGGCAAAAGAGCCCGCCTGCCAATGCAGGAGACGTGGGGTTAATCCCTGGCTTGGGAAGATCCCCTGGAGAAAGAAATGGCAAGCCACTCCAGTATTCCTGCCTGGAGAATCCCATGGCAGAGGAGCCTGGCAGGTGACCGTCCACGGGGCCCCAAGGAGTCAGACAGGACTGGGCGACATGCACCCCTCTGCTCCTCACTACCTCTTCCTTGGAGACGGCTGTATTCGTTTTGCTGCATTTATGCCTAGAGAAACCACGCGTGGCCAACAAGCCCCGCACACCGACAAACAAGCGCCGATTGCCTTCTCAACCCATTAGTTCCTCAGTCACAATATTAGTATGTAAGCATCGCAACAGATTTGCAGTCTTCTTTCTCCTACTCTAGTTCTCCCTCCCTCTCTCTGTCTTATTCACTACCTGGTTACCTTGTTTCTATAGCTACTAATAGCAGAGCTACTCTCGGAACTATAATGGAGTTTGCCTCTTTCATTCTTATTTTAAAGAAAATGGAAAATTGAGTCTTTTAAAACTTAGTGAATTCCTGCTTTTTAATTGCCCTGCTTCTGATGGAAAAATCTACTTTCCCGTACCTGATTTTATGTCATTTGAAACGAGGCTGCCATCTTATGTGCTTTAGATGATGGGACCGATAAAGTTCTCTTTTCTTGAACTGAATTCTGGAGAATAAACAATTATCCTCATTGCCAGTGGGAAGTGGGAGATAATAAAACCCACCTGTATTTGCACAAATCTTTCAGATATCACTCTGAATTAAGAGAAAACCTGTTATATTCACTTGGGTAATTTCAAAATTCAATTAAATGTTTGTTTTTTAAAAGTGCCACTCTATATAGCACAAATAAAAACAGCCCTTTTTTTTTTTGCCTGAAAGGCAGAAAATAGTCCAGCAAATTTATGGGAAAGCAATTTTTTTTTCCATCAATCAATCCCTAGAGGGGCATTAGCTACTCCTAAGGGAGCTTACTGCAGGAGATGGCACAAGTGACATGCCCAAAAGACAGGGTAAGGATGCTGAGAAGTGGAGGAGGAAATGGAAGACTGTAACATTACATCCTGGTCGTACCAAGGTCCATTGACCCTGTGTTCATTCCAGGTAATTAATTTACAACACATTAAACCTTGATGTGAAGAAGGCAGTTATGCGTCAGATGTGTGGGAATAAAAAGTGTTATTGATTCAGGATTTCCATTGTATCATGTGCTGACGGAAACAACCTCCACCACCTACTTACATCTCAACGACGGAGCAAACCTTTGCTGAAGGACGAAACTGCCAAATAAGTGCACTCTGGAATACACTCAGCTGAGGAACAGCCGGAGAGGGATCTGCAGGGTGAGTTAGGAAGCATTATTAGATCCACCGACACGTCTAATAAATATTGATATATAAGCACTCTAGAAATCAAATTTTGGGTGTGATAATGATCCTCTTTACAGTAAAGGTCTAAAATAGCTCCCACCCTCTGCCAAAGCCAACCATTAATATTTATTAAATAAAATATGAGTATACCATTAATTTTAAACAACTGACATAAATCGAAATGCTCACCCTATTGAAGTGTAGAAATTATAAGGCTGAGGCCACACAGACTTGACGCCACGATGACTTGAAGGGACTGAAAGAGTCAGTTCTAATTTTAAAATTAAGTGGTTTCATTAACTAAGAGAATTAGCATATTGGAGAAAAATAGACAATGGCTATTTGGGTTCTCTAAAATTTTCAATCTTTTTTTATTCTAGTTCTATGAATAAATGCCGTTGGTAATTTGATAGGGATTCCACTGAATCTGTAGATCGCCTTGGGTAGTACATGTACTTAGTCCATCAGTCGTGTCTGACTCTGCGACCCCATGGACTGCAGCCCACCAGGCTCCTCTGTCCACGGGGATTCTCCAGGCAAGAATACTGGAGTGGGTTGCCATGCTCTCCTCCAGGGGTCTTCCCAACCTGGGGATCAAACCCAGGTTTCCAGCATTGCAGGCAGATTCTTTACCATCTGAGCCACCAGGGAAGCCTGGTGTACTGTAATTGGGCATGATAGTCATTTTAATAACATTGATTCTTCCAATCCAAGAACCTAGTATATCTCTCCATCTGTTTGTGTCATCTTTAATTTCTTTCATCGATGTCTTGTATCTTCCAGAGTACAGGTCTTTTGCCTCCTTAGGTAGGCTTGTTCCTAGGGATTTTACTCTCTCTGATGCAGTGGTAAATGGGGCTGTTTCTCTAATTTCCCTTCTGTTATTTGGTTGCCGTTGTTCAGTCACTCAGTCAGGTCTGATTCTTTGCGACCCCATGGACTGCAGCACGCCAGGCCTCCCTGTCCATCACCAGCTCCCGGAGCTTGCTCAAACTCACGTCCATTGAGTTGGTGATGCCATCCAATCCTCTCATCCTCTGTCATCCCCTTCTCCTCCTGCCTTCAATCTTTCCCAGCATTAGAGTCTTTTCAAGTGAGTCAGTTCTTCACATCAGGTGGCCAAAGTATTGGAGTTTCAGCTTCAGCATCAGTCCTTCCAGTGAATATTCAGGACTGATTTCCTTTAGGAAAATTATCTCGGTTCAACTCCTTGGTAACCAAGGGCAAGTCACTGAGCATTTCTGAAGTCACAATAGTTGCGTCTAGTAAAGCAAAAATAACACCCATTCTACTTGATTCTTGGGGTTAATGATAGACATAAATGAGATAACACATACGAATGTGATTTAAAATATTAGTCAATGTTATTCAAATATGTGATTGAAATTATTTTCTTTGATAATTTATTTTTAAAGAAAAAATGACAAGGAATTTTTTTAAGGTGAAATATTCTTAACATAGCTTTCTAACATATCACAAATTCTCTCCATTTTTCTGTAATGATAATTTAATCTAAAAAGACTTATTTAGGAATTCCTTGGAGAGCCAGTTGTTAGGACTTGGCACTTTCACTGCTGAGGGCCCCAGGTTTAATCCCTGGTCAGGAACTAAGAACCCACAAGTCATGCAGCATGGCCATAAATAAATAAACATACCAATTTAGATAGAAAAAGTACTACAGGATGGACACGTACACAACAGAGACAGTAATAAGGCTATAAAAAATATTACTTAAAAATTTGAATGTCCATTACTCCATGGGTCAAATTAATATGACTTGATCTCTTTCATTAATTCAAGGTCCTCTGTGTGTCTGAAAGGACTCCATCACATGCGATTTCCCAGATGGTTTTTCTTGTTCTACATACTACCTACCCAAACACCTTTTCTGCACATAGCATTTTTGAAAACACAATCGAAAATTGATGGGGCCATCAGTAGGTAATTATACTGATGCTTACAGATTCTTCCCATACTAAAAATAAGATTGCTATTGAAATGCATTGTGTCCAATATGATAGCCACTAACCACACATGGATATTTAAATTTAAATTAATTACAAATTAAATACTAAATATTCAGTTTCACTGTCCCCTGAGTGATTTCTCAAGCGTTCAACAGCCGGAGGTCGCTAGCTGGTGGTCACAGTTTGAACACAGCATGTATAACGTATCCATCCTCACAGAAACTTCTAGTGGACAGCACCGCTGTAGAAGATCTTTGAAGTCATTGCTCCAGCTCAGCATCTGGGTACCCAGCCTCACCCATTTCTCCAGCGGGAAGCTCTTCACTGCTTCTCCAAGGAACACTGTGAGGCCTGCCCTTCTTGCTCCTCAAAGCTCAAGTTTCTCACAGGGTATGAAAGAATCACATTGGTTTTGTTTTTTAAGATTAAACTTTTAATTTTGTCTTGGGGTATAGCCGATTAACAGCGTTGTGATAATTTCAGGTCAACAGCGAAAGGACTCAGCCATGCATATATATGTATCCATTCTCCCCCAGGGCTTCCCTGGAGGCTCAGTGGTGAAGAGTTTGCCTGCCAACGCAGGAGACACGTGGGGTTCAATCCCTGGGTCAGAAAGACCCCCTGGAGAAGGAAATGGCAACACACTCCAGGATTCTTGCTGGAAAATCCCATGGACAGAGGATCCTACAGTTCATAGAGTCACAGTGAGTCAGACACAACTTAGTGCCTAAAACAACAACAACAAATAATTCCCTGCAAACTGCACTCACATCCAGGCCGCCGTGTGGCATGAGCAGAGCTCCACGCAGTGTGCCAGTTAGAGCACTTTCTTTAGTTTTGCCGTTAGTCACAGCACCTGGTTAGGGACCGTTGTTATTTGGGTAGAGGATTTATGCATGGCAGAAAAAACTAGAAGTAATATAGGAAAACTGAGTAACTAAAGGGTTTGCCTAGGTTTTCTGGGGTCTACCTTTTAAATGGGGTCTTAAAACTTGGGTGATTTTTTGAACACCAAATAGACTTCCCTCAGAAGGTAAATTGTCATGGCCCCTCTACTAACAGACTCAGTGGCATCACCAAGAAATGGTAAAACTTGTCGCGAGATAAAAGTCAGTATAAGATCAAAGCGGCTAAGAGGATGCACTCTTGAGACCTATCAGGGCTTCCCAGGAGGCTGAGGAGACAAGGATGCAATCCCTGGTCCAGGAAGACTGACTGCCGCAGAGCGACTTAGCCTGAGCGCCGCCACTACTGAGCCTGGGCTCTAGATCCCCAGAGCCACGACTACTGACCACGCGCTGCAACCACAGAAAACCATGCGTCTCAACTACTGGAGCCCTGGAGCCCTGGAGCCCTGGAGCCCGAGCTCCACCACAGAGCTCACTGCAGCGAGAAGCCCGTGTACGGTGGCTAGAGAGTAGCCTCCGCTGGCCACGGCTAGAGCAAAGCCCACGCAGCAACAAAGACCCACACGGCCAGAAAGCAAGCGAGCCCCGGCCAACGAGACTAATGCCTGCGTGGCTCCTGGCACAACCAGTGAGCAATGTTGAGGGGAGCAGAGGAGAACTCGCATTTACTAAACGCTGAGTTGGCAACTGCATGGAGAAGGCAATGGCACCCCACTCCAGTGCTCTTGCTGGGAAGGCCCCATGGCCGGAGGAGCCTGGTGGGCTGCAGTCCATGGGATCACTAGGAGTCGGACAGGACTGGGCGACTTCCTTTCCCTTTTCACTTTCATGCATTGGAGAAGGAAATGGCAACCCACTCCAGTATTCTTGCCTGGAGAATCCCAGGGCCAGGGGAGCCGGGTGGGCTGCCGTCTCTGGGGTCACACAGAGTCGGACACGACTGAAGTGACTTAGCAGCAGCAGTAGCAGCAAGTATGTATTCAAGAAACTCTATGAATTGGGTAAAATAAATCCCCTTTAGCAGAAAAGAAAACTGATGTTTACAGTAAATGTTCTCAAAGTCACACAGCTATTTGATGTACATATCATTTAAATTTATGTTTATCCAGCTTCAGGCCCTTATTTTTTCCATAATATTTTGAAGATCTCCGAAGAGAATAATGTGTCAGTAAAGTCTGAGATTCCTGCCTTCCAATCACGGATAAAATCAAGACCTAAGTCTTTCCTCAGAGGCAGTTGGCCAAGAACAAAATATACCACAAGGTGAAATTTAAGGGTACTCAAATTTAATGTGCAGAAATGGTTCACAAATACATAGAGTTTTTAAAAGGCATGATACTTCGGAGTGAAGAAGTTTTCATAACTAAGATTTCAAGGTTTATCTAATAGTACTCAGATCCTGATCAAATACAGAGGGAGTCTTTCATTGTAGCCAAAATGAGGATCAACACAGAACTCAGAAAACCTAACAAGGAAAAGGGGGAAAGGTAAGGAATTGGAATGAGCATGTGACCCCAAATGCTGATGCAAAGAGGCTAGTAAGTGAACTATGGAAACGAACAAGAAAGCTATGGATGAACAAATGAAAGCTACGGAAATGAGCGAGACAAAGACAACAATGGAGACACCGAAAATGTATTGTAATCATGCAGGTCAACCATAGTAGTTCGAGGATCTTCTCAAAGAATTTATATTTTCCAAACTGAAGAGCTCATTTCTGCTTGAAGCCATGATGGAGTCACTGGAATTGCCTCCCACTGCACATAGCTAGAGAAGTGGGCTAGTGCACGAAACAACCGTTTTCAGGCCTCGGACAGGAAAGTGGAGCACTGCCTCTGAGAGAAGAGACGCAAGCAAGGTAACCTCTGCAGTTGTCTTAGCTGTCTCTCCAGAGATTCTTTAGGCTGTGGTGCAGGGAGGGGAGCCAGGCTATAGTGGTGGCCGAGTAGAAGACATAGAAAGGGGGTTTCAGGGAAGGTGGGCTTTGTGGAGCCTGAGGGGAAGAAAACAGGAGAGCAAAGAAATCAATGTGAACAACAGCTTCGCCAGGACAAAATCCAACCTTCTTCAGGGAAAGACACAGAATCAAACAACCAATAAACTGACACTTAGAATCCTGAACTCAGTAAGAAATTATTATAAAGGCAGCAATGCAGGGAAATGGGGTCCATGAGCAGGAGCAGAGCCGACCAATTAAAAGAGAACTTGAGGTGACAGAGATGACGGAATCCGCAGGCAAGACATTAAACGAGCCTCTATAATTATTCTTAAAGATTTAAAAGGAAATATAAACATAATGAAGAAAGAAATGGAAGATACAAGAGAAAAATCAAATGGATTTTTAAGTGGTGAAAACTACAACACCTTTTTGAAAGCTTCACTAACTAAACCAAATAGCAAATTGGATATTTCAGAACAAAAGATTAGTTAATTTGAAGATATAGCAGTAGATTCTATCCAAACTGAAGCACAGAAAGAAAGAAAGACTAGAAAACAAAAAACTTAGGAAAGTTTCAATAACTTGTGGAATAACATTAAGTGGTCTAACAAATATATAATTGGAGTTAGGAAGGGAAGGAGGAGGAGGAAGAGAAAAAAATATTGGATGTGTGGCATAATTTTTTTCAAATTTTATTAACACTGTAGATCCATAAACCCAAGAATTTCAAAGAACCCCAAGCATAATAAATAAAAAGAAAATCACACCAAGTCATGACACAATAAATTTGCTGAAAACTAGTGATTATCTACGTTATCCAGTTTTTTATTAACTGGAGAATATCTTCAAAGTAGAGACAGAAAAAAAAAAGACATTATATACAAGAGAACAAAGATAATCTTATTTTCTTATCAGAAATAATACAAGAAAGAGGGCAATGAAATAAAATATTTAAAGCACTGAATTTTTTAAAAGTTAACCTAGTATTCAATATCTAGAAAATAATACTCTTCAAAAATAAAGGGCATGGAAAAATATTTATAACATTCAGTTTGGAAATGACTTCATGAACACAACACCAAAAGCACAAGCAACAAAAGATAAAATAGATAAATTGAACCTCTGCAAAATTAAAACCGTCTATGTATCAACAGATACCATCAAGAAACAACCTACTGAATGGGAAAAGAAATCCTACTAAACAGGAGAAAATATTTATAAATCATACATCTGATAGGAGATCAGTATTAGTATATAAAGAAAGCCTAAAATTCAACAACAAAATACAGTGCAATCAAATTTTAAAACAGGCCAAAAACTTGAGTAAAGATTTCCCCAGAAGAGGTATTCAAATGGCCAATAAGTATGTCATTAGTCATAGGAAAATGCAAGTGAAAACCACAATGAAATACCACTCCACACCTACCAGGAAGGCTATAAATTTTTTTAAACTGGAAAAAAACAGTGCTGGCAAGGCTTTGGAGAAATTGGAATAGTTGCACATTGCTGGTGGGAACACAAAATGGTCTAGCTGCTACAGAAAACAGTTTGTCAGTTTCTCGAAGAGTTAAACATAGAGTTACCATACGACTTTAGCACTTCTACTCATAACTATATACTCAAAAAAACTGAAAACATTGTATACCAATGTTCATAGCAACAATACTCAGAAAGGACAAAAACAGAGACACCGAAATGTCCACCAACAGATGCATAAACAAAATGTGGTGAACATATGCAAGGGAATATTGTTTAGCCATATAAAGGAATTAAATTTTGAGATATGCTAAAACATAGATGGACAGTGGGAACATTATGCTAAATGAAATAAGCCAGATATAGAAGGAAATGTTTTTTTATGATTCCACTTACTTGATGTATCTAGAATAGGCAAATTCATAGAGACAGAAAGAAGAGCCAGTGTTACGAGGGACTAGGGGAAGGAGAAGATGGGAAGTCACTGTTTGGTGTACAGAGTTTCTGTTGGGGATGGTGAAAATGGTTTGAGTACAGACAGTAGCAACTTACACATGACCGTGTATTTAATGTGACTACATTTAAACACCACTGAATTGTACTTACGAAGAGCTAAAATGGTAAATATTATGTTATGTATATTTTATCACAATAAAAACAGTATGACAGAATGAAAAAAAGTAAATGAGCAAAAGAAGTTAAAAATTATCAGTTATCATCCCATCATCTGAAGATAACTACAGTTGCATTTTTATGTAAAATCTTTCTTTTTTTGCATGTTCATAAGTTTGACAGCAAAAATGGAAACATGCTCTATGTATGAGTTTTTGTTAAACAAAAAAACATGTTCCCATGTCATAAAAAAATGAAGACTAAATCATGGCTTCAGATAAGCAAAAGCTGAGGGAATTTGCTTTCAACAGATGCGCCCTGTAAGAAACATTAGAGGAAGCTCTTCGGGTAGAAAGAAGACAACACAGATGGAAACCAGGACCCACAGGCAGGAATGAAGAGAGCTGGAAAAGGTAAAGGCGAAAGCCTTTTCTTCTCGGTTTTAATTTCCTTTAAATTTAAGAAATCACTTTGAACGTCCTAAACTGAAAATACCTAAACTTGTGTTACTCCATCTGCCCAGTGGTATGCTCTCCATTCATTCATTTCTTTATTTAATATATACTATGCTGGGAGGTCCGCTCTGCTAGCTGCTGACTCTGCATCAGAGGATAAAAGACAAAGTCGCTCTACTCTCCACGCGGCCAATTACAATTTACAAACACACAAACGACAAATGCAATGAGTGAATGAGATTCGCGCTGTGACGCTGAGAAAGAGTAAGAAGTGTCAGTTTCCTCGCTTTACAGTTCACTACTCACACTCCCTTACTGAGGTTCTAACCCTGCCAAACGCGTTCTCATTACGATGACATCTTGGGTAGATTCCCCAGGAGCGGAGCCTGAGATGGATACTCCTTTGCGAGTGACTCATCATGCGGTGATCTCCGGGAAACAAGTGAGAGAAGCACAGCGGGGCAGAGACAGAAAAAACTAAGCAAGAACATCCTCTCTGCTGGGGATGAACTTTAGCCAAACCCGCAGGGACTTCTCTGCACTGCCCCCAAAGACGGGAGGTGGGCAGTAGTGAGGGGATGTCAGGACAGAGGACCCTCACCCCAGACTCTCCTGCCTTCTGCACACGCTTCCTCCCACAACTCAGATGGGCAGTGATTGGCCTCAGGTACCTGAAAAAAAAAAAAAAAGGCAAATTAGAACAAGATAACTACTTGCTTTCCCTGCCAAAATAGCAAATCTGTTTTATTTGGGAATACTCGTTGATGATGAGGATGAGGTGAAATGAGCACTGCTGTCTAGCATGGTCAGGAGGGCGACTGGATGCAGTGTCTTTGGGGAAAAATATAGAATCTGGCAGACTGCATTATTCACTCAAACTCAGTCACCCTACTTCTGTGTTTTAAAAACTGCAAAGCACAGATGAAGGTTTGTGCACAGCAATACTTATCACAGTGTCCTTGAAAATACCCAGAATTAAAGGTCACCTAAGCCCTAGCCAAGGGGAGATTGGAAGCATACCATATGGCATATCCAGACAAGGGAATACAGTAATTTAAAAGGTTAAATACCTCAGAATTGCCTATATTGTAGTAATCAGCTAAAAAGATAGAATTATACTTTTCTCAAAAATCCTATATGCTATGTTGTTTCAAGTGGAAAACATATCTAAACACTCTAGAAGTCAATATAAGAAAGCGTTACTGCTGAGGTAGCATGTGAGTGCTCTCCTTTGTCCTGTACTATACTTTCTACAACTTTCATATTTTCTACCTTCCACTTACTCTTTCAGTACACTATTGAGCATTATTATATACCAGCCATTGCCGTACACTTTGGGGATACAGCCATGGAAAAATGTGAAACTCTCTAATTCAAAAAGATACATGCACACTAGTGTTCACAGCAGTTCTGTTCACAATAGCCAAGACATGGAAGCTCCCTAAATGTCCATCAGCAGATGAATGGATAGAGAAGATATACTACATATATACAATGGAATACTACTCGGGCATAAAAAGGAATGAAATAGTGCCATTTTCAACAAAAGGGTGGACCGAGAGGGTATACTGAGCGGAGTGAGTCAGCCAGAGAAAGACAAATGCCGTATGGTATCTCTTACGTGTGCAATCTGAAAAAATAATATAAATGCACATATCTACAAAACTAACTCACAGACACAGAAACAAACTGCTAGTTATCGAAGGTGCAGGGTAAGAGGGATAAACTAGGAGTTTGGGATTAACAGATACTCACTAGAGTGCATAAAACAGATCATCAGTGAGGAACTGCTGGACGGCATGGGGAGCTTGTCCTGACACCTTTAAGGGAAGGGGAAAGTGAAGGCGTGTCCGACTCTTTGCCACCCCGTGGACTGTAGCCCACCAGGCTCCTCCCTCCATGGGATTCTCCAGGCAAGAGTACTGGAGTGGGGTGCCATTTCCTTCTCCATGGGATCTTCCTGACCCAGGGGTTGAACCCTGGTCTTCTGCCTTCCAGGCAGACATTTAACCTCTGAGCCACCAGGGAAGTCCTTTAAGGGAAAGGAATCTAAAACCAGAACTGTTGTTGCTTAGTCCCTAAGTCATGTCTGACTCTCTTGGGACCCCTTGGGCTGTAGCCAGCCAGGCTTCTCTGCCCACAGGATTTCCCAGGCAAGAATATTGGAGTGGGTGCCATTTACACATGTGTGTGTGTTAGTCACTCAGCCGTGTCCGACTCTTTGCGACCCCATGAACTGTGGCCCGCCAGGCTTCTCTGACCATGGGATTCTGCAGGCCAGAGTACTGGAGTGGGGTGCCATTCCCTTCTCCAGGGGATCTTCCCCACCCAGAGATGGAACCCAGGTCTTCGGCATTGCAGGCAGTTTCTTTACCATTTGAGCTACCTGGGGAGCTGCCATATATATGCATACATAGATGTACCTGAATCGCCTTGCTGTAACTAGCCCTGAAAGCAGCCCAAGGCTGTAAAGCAACTCTGCTTCCGTTAAAAGAGAAGCGTGGCATGACCCACTGCTCCAGCCCCACTGACCTCCTCGCAGTTCTTTGAACACCCAGGGGGATGCCCCCTCAGAACTTGGCACCTGCTGCCCCCTCTGCTGGCCGCACTGCCCCAGACAAGCCCCTCACTGCACCCCCCAGCCAGCTGGCCCGTCCTCATCTCCTTGGGGCCCTGCTCTGAGGTCTCCCTCTCAGGGAGGTCTTCCCTGGCTGCCTGTTTATCCTCATGCTCTTCACCCTCATCGGCATTCCAAACCTCTTCCTTGCTGCGCTACAGGCATTTAATTACTTTCTCTGGGATGATATATTCGAACTTTTGGGGGTTGTTGTTTATCCTCTCAAAGAAGCAGAAGTTCCATGAAAGTGGGGATAGTATCTGGTTCTTTTTTTTGTTTTTCTAAATTGAAGTCATATCATGGCCAAGGCACCATCCGTCCAGGGGAAGCGGGGTCTTATTTCTAAGGGAGCAACTTTGCACAAGGCTGCCATCAGCGATAAGGAAGCTTCCTTCCTTCCTTCCCTCCTTCCGCCACCCTTGCTCCATGATGGGCCACCATCTGTCTAAGTGTTAGATAGGCAGTGGTGATCAAGGGTCTCCACCCTCATAAATCTTACAGTGTAGTGGGAAATACAAGTCAAGTCCAACATCAGGTGGAAGCTTATAAGTATTATAAATATTAAGTAACAGAGTAATTTACTCAACCTAAAGAGACAGAGGGCAGTGGGCAGAAGAATCCACTCTGAAGCTGGGTCTGAAGCATCAGTTAGAGTTTACCGAACGGTCAAGGGGGAGAAAAAGCGGGGAGAGGAAACACACACAGAGGGTGAGAGGTGTGCACGTGCAACGCCAGTGCAAGGCACCTATGCCTCAGCACGGGGGAACTCTCTCCATCCCCCTTGGCCTCTAAGCGGGGCCACAGACTAAAGCCAGTTTTGAATAAAGATTCTAAAGCTATATGATCTTCCATGTCCAGGGAAAATTTCATTCATGTACCATCAACAAGGTACATTTTCATCTAGAATCTATCAACACCTCAACAGAGACGAAACAACAAGGCGTTAGAATTTGCTCATAATCTAAAACCAAGCAGGGGTCCAGCAAAAAAAAAAAAAAAAAAGGAAGACATTTCATTTCTAAGCAGGGTCACAGCGACTTCCCTGGCCAACCCGCGGTTAGGACTCCATGCCTCCAATGCAGGGGGTGCGGGTTTGACTGCTGGTTGGAGACGTAAGATCCCACATGCCTTGCAGCCAAACAACCAAAGCATAAGACAGAAGCAGTACTGTAACAAGGTTCAGTTCAGTTCAGTTCAGTTCAGTCGCTCAGTCGTGTCCGACTCTCATCCAATAAAGGCTCAAAAATGGTCCACATTTAAAAAAAGTTTTAAAAAGCAGAGTCACAGCAGAAGGAAAAAATAAATCATTTAAACTGAAAAAAAGAAAAGACAGGTCCTTCCCTTCTCCTTCTCCCTCGGTCTGTACCCTAACGACCCAGATGATGACTCCAGCCCTTCCTGCTCCCCTGTGGGGTGGGGACCGCTATCCCGAGCAGATCTCCAAGCATCTTAGCAAAGTGTGGATGGAGGCTACAGACCGCATTTGCTCATGCATCCCTCCAACACTCGTGGGAAGTGCTTGCTTAGAGAAGAGCTGGGGTGCAGCCAGCACAAGAGCGCAGCCACCCATCTCTTCCTACGGCGGGCTGGCCCTCTCAAAGTCTGAGGTCACCTGTGGGCCACCAGAGAGGCTGAATGCGTGGCTGGTTTTATGAGAGCTGCCGCGAGATAAGAAGTAGGCTGCAGCTCAACTGCCACAAGGTCAAATTCTTGACCAAAAGTGAAAACAAAAATCGAGTTAACAGAATATTGCCAACCACAGAAGAAAGAAAGGAGAGAGCGAGCGAATGAGAGAGGAACTCTTAACATTACATACAGGATGCTCTGGAAAATAATCGTATTAAGGCCACTCTGAATCTGTGTGTGGCTTCTATTCTGCTTTTTTATGATCATCTCAAGTAACTAGGTACATATGGCATGTTTGTAAGTAAAGCAGTCGATGAAGTTGGTTACACCTCTGCGTTTATGACCATGCCCCTGAGTATTATTAACTTTTACACTCCCCATAAAATATAATTTATCACTTAAATAATTTGCTTTGTGTCAGGGTTCAGTGTGCTCCAGTGCTTTCCTGCTCATTAAATGAGATATTTTTACTTAATGAGCCAAGGATGTCCTTTGTATTTAACATTTGAATCGATTTCTAACACTTCATTTATATAATAGTTTGGTGTGTAATTCCCAAAAAGAAGTGGGTTTCATTTCACTGTGTCAAAGGCCAACAGTTCAGAAAACTATTAAATACATGTGGCGTTTCCAGTGATAAACAGTCTTATCCTTACTAACCAGCAAGATAGAGTGTGCAAAAATCATGAAATTATGCAGTCGTAAAATAATTACTTCTTTACACAAGCAAATCATGGAATTTGAGAACTGAAAGATGTATGGAGTATGCAGAGCAAAATTCTAAGCCGCTCAGGGAACAAAAAGGTAGGATGTGATGAGAAACAGTATTAAGTTGCAGCCACTCAGGTTACCAAGACCTGGGATTCTTCAGGGACAACCACACCCTTTCAACTCAGGACATCTGTGTAACAGACGACCAGCCCCTGGTACCTTTCTGCCCATTCAACAGACCAGATCCTGAGAACTGAAACACCCTGGCTCCTCAATCACTTTCCACCCCTGTCAGAACAAGTGAGGATACTCACTGTCGCCTTGCCACAAGGCAGGGGAAGAAGAGAAAAGTTCTCAGATCTGAGGACTACTAACAGAAGTGCTACGTAAATCCAAACTACTTACAACTCACAATATGTGAATTTACCATTCACAACTCACATGTGGACTTACTTGTATCCATCTCTTAATGCAGAGTTCAGGTTTGAGTAACAGTATGCAGGGTGTATCATTTGTTGAGCATTTATTATTATCCTTTAAATTGATACAGCTGAGCCTACCATTACAGTGCACCACAGAATTATTAAGGAAAACAGGACTTAAAGGGTTTGAGAAAATAACAGCCCAATGCCAGGATCTCCCTGGCAGTCCAGTGGTTAAGACTCTGCCTTTCAATGCAAGGAGAGTGGGTTCCATCCCTGGTTGGGGAACTAAGACCCCAAATATCCCGTGGTGTGACAAAACAAAAACAGTAAACAAACAAACAAAAAGCAGTCCAGGGCCCATTTTCCACTTTGTAGCTTGTACAGCTTGGCTGCCTTGCCCTGGTTTCCACGCAGAACCCTCCCATATCCCTGATGGGACAAGCTTGGGAAGTTACGCCCCTCCTAGGCCCCATTCACAGACTCACAGTGCAAATGAGCATTTTTAAAAACCGTGGGGAAAACCTGATTGTCCCAGAGTTTCTCAAACTTTTTAGACTACAGAAATTGTGTCCCAAAACACCTCTGAACCTCCCTTGGAACCAGAATTTCCTCTAAAGATTTTGGAAAAGCTAAACAGTTAAAAGTAATTTAATTTAATAACCAGCTGATTCAGTGAGAGTATCTTTTAGAAACTGTCTTTCCCCAGGCCCCACATCCCAGCCACAGGGCAGACACTGTGCCCAGCCCCAAGGATCACTGCCTTTCAGACTGTATTTACATGAATGGTGCCCCCTGGAGTTGCCCCATTTAGGACCTGAGGGGCTGTGTGCCCCCTCACCCGAAATGTGATTTTTCCTAAACCTTGGGTTTATAGCATACAGATAAGATTTGTTCTATATACAATACAAAAATCAATTTATATAAATACTTCATTAGAGAAAAAAGTATTAATAGATGGAAAGGTAAATTGAACCCAGATGAAAGTTAAAATTATGAAATATTTCAAAGAAATGCAAATGAATTGATTTGAAAGAATATAGTTTGTATCTTTGAGATTCATGCCCTGGATGATCCAACTTTAATAAATAGAATAGTAATTATTTTAATTAGTTCAGTTCAATTCAGTCGCTTAATCGTGTCTAACTCTTTGCAACCCCATGGACCACAGCATGACAGGCCTCCCCATCCATCACCAACTCCCAGAGTTTACTCAAACTCAGGTCGATTGAGTCAGTGATGCCATCCAACCATCTCATCCTCTGTCGTCCCCAACTCCTCCTGCCTCCAATCTTTCCCAGCATCAGGGTCTTTTCAGGTGAGTCAGCTCTTCACATCAGGTGGCCAAAGTATTGGAGTTTCAGCTGCAACATCAGTCCTTCCAGGGAACACTCAGGACTGATCTCCTTTAGGATGGACTCTTTGGATCTCTTTGCAGTCCAAGGGACTCTCAAGAGTCTTCTCCAACACCACAGTTCAAAAGCATCAATTCCTTGGTGCTCAGCTTTCTTTATAGTCCAACTCTCACATCCATACATGACCACTGGAAAAATCATAGCCTTGATGAGACAGACCTTTGTTGGCAAAGTAATGTCTCTGCTTTTTAATATGCTGTCTAGGTTGGTCATAACTTTCCTTCCAAGGAGTAACTGCTGTTGCTTTACTAAGTTGCTTCAGTCGTGTCTGACTCTGCACAACCCCATAGATGGCAGCTCACCAGGCTCCCCTGTCCCTGGGATTCTTCAGGCAAGAACACTGGAATGGGTTGCCATTGCCTTCTCCAATGCATGAAAGTAAAAAGTGAAAGTAAATTCGCTCAGTCGTGTCCGACTCCTAGCGACCCCGTGGACTGCGGCCCACCAGGCTCCAACATCACAGGATTTTCCAGGCAAGAGCACTGGAGTGGGTGCCATTGCCTTCTCTCAGGAGGAAGCGTCTTTTAATTTCATGGCTGCAATCACCACCTGCAGTGATTTTGGAGCCCCCAAAAATAAAGTCAGCCACTGTTTCCACTGTTTACCCATCTACTTGCCATGAAGTGATGGGACTGGATGCCATGATCTTAGCTTTCTGAATGTTGAGCTTTAAGCCAACTTTTTCACTCTCCACTTTCACTTTCATCAAAAGGCTCTTTAGATCTTCTTCACTTTCTGCCATAAGGGTGGTGTCATCTGCATATATGAGGTGATTGATATTTCTCCTGGCAATCTTGATTCTAGCTTGTGCTTCTGCCAGCCCAGCATTTCTCATGATGTACTCTGCATAGAAGTTAAATAAGCAGGGTGACAATATACAGCCTTGACGTACTCCTTTTCCTATTTGGAAACAGTCTGTTTTTCCATGTCCAGTTCTAACTGTTGCTTCCTGACCTGTATACAGGTTTCTCAAGAGGCAGGTCAGGTGGTCTGGCATTCCCATCTCTTGAAGAATTTTCCAGTTTATTGTGATCCACACAGTAAAAGGCTTTGGTGTACTCAATAAAGCTGAAGAAGATGTTTTCCTGGAACTCTCTTGCTTTTTTGATGATCCAGCAGATGTTGGCAATTTGATCTCTGGTTCCTTTGCCTTTTCTAAAACCAACTTGAACATCTGGAAGTTCACGGTTCACATATTGCTGAAGCCTGGCTTGGATAATTTGAGCATTACTTTACTAGCGTGTGAGATGAGTGCAATTGTGTGGTAGTTTGAGCATTCTTTGGCATTGCCTTTCTTTGGGATTGGAATGAAAACTGACCTTTTCCAGTCCTGTGGCCATTGCTGAGTTTTCCAACTTTGCTGGCATATTGAGTGCAGCACTTTCACAGCATCATCTTTCAGGATTTGAAATAGCTCAACTGGAATTTCATCACCTCCACTAGCTTTGTTCATAGTGATGCTTTCTAAGGCCCACTTGACTTCACATTCCAGGATGTCTGGCTCTAGGTGAGTGAGCACACCATCGTAATTATCTGGGTCATGAAGATCTTTTTTGTGCAGTTCTTCTGTGTATTCTTGCCACTTCTTAATATCTTCTGCTTCTGTTAGGTCCACACCATTTCTGTCCTTTATTGAGTCCATCTTTGCATGAAATGTTCCCTTGGTATCTCCAATTTTCTTGAAGAGATCTCTAGTCTTTCCCATTCTATTGTTTTCCTCTATTTCTTTGCACTGATCATTGAGGAAGGCTTTCTTTTTTCTCCTTGCTATTCTTTGGAACTCTGCATTCAAATGGATATATCTTTCCTTTTCTCCTTTGCTTTTCACTTCTCTTCTTTTCACAGCTATTTGTAAAGTCCTCCTCAGACAGCCATTTTGCTTTTTTGCGTTTCTTTTTCTTGGGGATGGTCTTAATCCCTGTCTCCTATACAGTGTCCATTATTCATCAAGCACTCTGTCTATCAGATCTAGTTCCTTAATTTTGAATTAGTACATAATCTGTTTTCAATTAGTTTATTATTAACATGATTATTTAAAAAATTACCCCAAGCCCTAATGCAGTATTCCAAGTTAAAGTAGTCCAAAATAATAAAAAATTTTGTAAGTCTTGACATCTTGGGTCAAAATGTCCATCAAAGAAAAACAGGGCATTCATTATAAATAAATTGATTCACTTCTTAAAGATTGATTCACACAATTTAGCTTCTTTGAATCACTGATAAATCACTTTTTAAATACAAACAAAGACAATGAATGAGACTTTAAATAGAACTACAGTAATGTAGTTCTGGAAAATGAAGGTTGGCAACACCTATTTTTCAGCTCCTAACACATTTGAAATTCAATCCTATCAAGTGATTGTAACTTTTTCCTTTCATTTTTATGGGTATATAATCTTTAAAGGGTATTCATGTTCTAGTTTTAGGCCTAGAAAATGATATTGAACGGGTGTCACTGGAAAAGACCTTGCGTGTGCGACGTCCTAGCCCACCGAGGACTCCCAATGCTCCTGACTCTCCTTGTCCTCCAGCAAAACCAGAACTCCTGGGAGCTCCCTGGCCCAGCGACTGACATCTCACCTTCCAGGGAAGGGGCTCCTGCTTCAGTCCCTGGTCAGGGCGCTAAGATCCCACATGCCTCTTGACAGAAAAACCAAAACATAAAACAGAAGCAATACGGTAACAAATTCAAGACTTTAAACTATGGTCCACATCAAACAACAAGAGACCCACACAGAGCCAACCCGCCTCTCGGAAGCCTTCCTGATCAGCGCCCCCGCTCCGCGCTGGTGCAGGCCATCTCTAACGCTCAGAAATATCGCCTGCATATCTCTTCTGTTTTTCTCCCTATAATTTATCATAATTATCCCTTCACTGCTTCACCTGTGGAAGCTCAAAAAACGGTGCCTGAATGAAGGGTTGAACAAAAGGCAAGACTCTTAGAAATAAAGGCACCGTGCAACGGTCTAGGTTTGGGTGAGCTGATCAGAGGCCCCAGTGCTGATGACATTTCATGCAGTAGAATGGAAGTGTTATTGTTTCTCTGGAGGTTTTGGCTTTCTTTATTTGTTTGCTTTTATTTTAAAGTACATAAGTGCTATCCTCTTTTTTCCCCCAGAATGGTTCCTATTAAGTTGTACTTTAAGCGAAGGCATGAGTTT
This sequence comes from Oryx dammah, assembly GCF_014754425.2. Lineage (NCBI taxonomy): Eukaryota > Metazoa > Chordata > Mammalia > Artiodactyla > Bovidae > Oryx > Oryx dammah. The sequence continues at coordinate 2,260,317 of NW_024070205.1, read as the reverse complement.
AGTCAAATTCCCAACCTTCTAGAAGAGTATAAAACACTGCCACCTGCCTTCAGGGCCTCTCAGCGTTTCAGACTCTTGCTCCCCCATAACATAAGGGGCTAAGGCTGACGTACATTCTCTGCGTTGTCTTTAAAACTGAGTCCGAATGTAATGCTCTTTACTGACTACTGATTTTTTCAACTAGCACCCAGGAACTCCCAGCAGCGTTATCTACATCTGCTCATGAGAAGATCTGGCATATTCAGTATCTTGAACTGAAAAGGAGAATTATCCACAAACTTGGATAAGTGGGGAGAGTGCGAGCGAGTGAGCCCTTGGAGAAGGAGGTTAGAAAGCAGAACAAATCACATCATCTTTCTTTGTTCCCATGTTCCTTCCCTCCTAGAGACAACCCATTTCCAAGCCTCAGTGGTGCAGTAGTGGGTGCGGAACCAAGGTTTACAAATTCAGCAATGGTGTCTTTCCATAGGTCCTTATTTCAATGGATGAAAAAAAAAAAAAAGGATATTCTTAGCCATCACCAATCATCAAAGGCCTCCAATTAAAATTAGAACTTTGATATTGCCAGATATTTCCTCTGGTGTTTCATAAAAAAACAAAAATGTATACTGAGTCTCTGTGGTATCTTTTATTTATGTACGGAAAATGCAGTTTGCATGGCTCCACAGCTGGGAAAGGGTAAAGGCATTTTACTGAATCAGAGCAAATAGTCATCTTAAAAAGTGGGTGAAAGAAGCTTCAACTTTGCACTGTCAGCGAGTTCTCACCCTCTATCCACATCTGGACTTCAGGTGAGGATGCACTGATGGAGGTGGATGGGCTGGTCCTTCTAGCTTTCAGGGGAAGGAGCATCCACGGACATAGATGAGGCCGGTCCTTGCCTGGCACCCTCCACACAGCACAACTTTGATGCTGTTGCCTCTAGCACAACAGCTCAACGTAAAAGCACAGTTCTCCCAATAAAAGCGAATGCGGCATACCCTGGCAGAAGTATGTCATTTACAAGGGAAGTGGTAAGATATCAGCATCACCATGGAAAGGCTAGACAGTGTTGCACAGCCACCTGATCCTGTGCACTGCAGCTCTCAGCTCTGCAGGAAGAGTGGCCGTGAAATATGCAAGGCTTAGGAAAGTATATAACGCAGGTCTTACAGAACTTCGCAGTCTTTAAAAAAATTATATTGGAATACATATGAGAATTGGATTATAAAGAAGGCTGAGCACCAAAGAATTGATGCTTTCGAACTGTGGTATTGGAGAAGACTCCTGAAAGACCCTTGGACAGCAAGGAGATCAAACCAGTCATCCTAAAGGAAATCAGTCCTGCATATTTATTGGAAGGACTGATGCTGAAACTCCAATACTTTGGCCACCTGATGTGAAGAACTAACTCACTGGAAAAGACACCGATGCTGGGAAAGATTGAGGGCAGGAGGAGAAGGGGCAGAGGATGAGATGGTTGGATGGCATCACCGACTCAATGGACATGAGTTTGAGCAAACTCAGGGAGACCGTGAGGACAGGGAAGCCGGTGTGCTGCAGTCCATGGGGTCGCAAAGAGTAGAACATGACTTAGTGATTGAACAACAACAGCACAGTTACTTTACAATGTTGTGTGAGTGTCTGCTGTAGAGCAAAGTGAGTCGGCTATGCATATGCACACGTCCCCTGTTTTGGGATTTCCTTCCCATTTAGGTCAGCACAGAGCGCTGAGGAGTTCCCTGAGCCACGCAGTAGGTTCTCATCAGTTATCTATTTCATGCTTAGTATCAACAGGATATATATGCCAATCCCAATCTCCCAATCTTTAGTCTTTCATTTTAAGCATAATCAAAAGTGAAGCAAACCACGCCCCAAAAGTGAAATTTACAAATCAAATAGATTTTGCCAAACAAATTTGATTTTTCTTCACAATAGCCTGTCTTGTGATTTCATTAACAAAAGGGATATGTTAGCTCAAGTCTGATATTTTGTATCATTAATACATCCACAAGCAAATTTGTTTAACATAACAGTTGAGTAATCCTGCAAAGACAGCAAGCCCAGGGGAACAGAAGGTGAAAATACAGTCTTAGCAGCATGATTTAAATTAATTAAGCAAGCGTTAATACCTTCAAGCACACTATTGTGTCAGTCTTTGGTGGGAAAAAGCTATGATTTATGTGTGCAATCATTTTAATACTTTGTATGAATTAGATATCTACAGAAGCTGTGTTAGCTGATGCTGTAAACAAAGGATACAGTTGAGAACACATGCTATAATAATTAAACTGTTATTATGCTGACACCATCTTTCTTCTAGGATCCTGTAACATCTGTATTGACTGTGATAAGCATTGATTATCTGGAGTGATATAAATATTTGGGGAGTTAATAACAATGAGGAATTCAGAGCATGCTGAGACACCAAAGATAAATCACAGGAAATTCAGATCAAAGCAGGTTTGTGAATAAGCTTGTTTTTATAGTTAATGACTAACTATAAAGTGCATATACACATTTCTTTTCTCCAATGAAACGCACAAGGAAATGTCATAAAGAAACATCCCGTTCGTTCTGCATGGCATTTCTGTACATCTGTCGAATTTCCATATGTAGAGAGGAGGATGTCAACCCAGAGCTACTTCAACTACAAAGAGGGAATTGATCCATCCATCAAGTACTTAACATGCACTTTTCAAATCATTAAAAAGTTCTTTGAATTATTAAGACCTTTTTTCAAAAGAGAAAAAAAAAGCCCACAACTTATAAATCTTGCATTTCCTGAGAGGTTAATTTAAGGATGCTGGGGTCAGCAGTTATCCAGTTCCAGCAAAGATTCTAAAATTTCCCTTCAAGTATAGCCCAATAACTAAGTTGTGAGTTTATTTTTTTTTTTTAAGAAAATCTCATGCAGCCTCATCAATTGGACATCTTACACTCAAGGGCACCCTATTTTGAAAAGTGAACCCACCAAAATGGGGACCTTTTCAGTTTATCAAAATTAGTACAGAAGTAACTGGTGGTCTACGACCCACTCCCCACATGTACACATGTAAACCCACTGAAGCTTTACAGACCAGAAAGTGACTGTGAAATGAATCTAAACCCCACCATGGTCTATCACTTCCCTCTCTCTAGCCTCACCCATGACCACTGAGCTTTTTTAAAAACAATTCACTGTCTCCCGACCCGACACCTCGGAGAAGCCCCTCTGCCTACAGCGCGCTTCCCTCTACGGCCTGCTGTTTAACTGCTCCTGGGCTCACCGTAACATGCCTCAGTCTTCACATCCTTATCTTGAGTCAACTGTATTTCCCTGCTCCTAAGACACGGCACCCTGTGCGTATCTGTACGTACTTACCACATCGCAGTGAAACGGCCATTCGTCCCGGCCCTCTGTCCACAGGCCTACAAACTGTTTAAAGCCAAGCTTTATTCACTTTCATATTCCCAGGGACAGCATAGAGGATCCACCCAGTGAAGAGGACAACTAGCCAATGACACGTTCATCCTCATGATATCATCTGACTTTGAGAAAGACCGTCCACAGGTGCTGCAAACTCTGAACAGAATTTGCATTTACTCTAAGCAAGTTTCAGGGATCCAGAGTGGATCCAGAGTGGCTGGTCCTTGCTCTTTAGAAACAATCTAGACCCTTGTGAGTTCTAAAAGCAAAGTGAGAAGGAGCCACGAGAAAAAGTAACAGCAGTCTAGATTTGCACCCTAGAGCAAAGCTGGTAGGTAATCAACACAACAACCGATATTTTCCAAAGATAACATGAGCTAGTAAAATGCTTCCCAAATCTGAGTGCTTACTCCAGAGGCAGGGGGTGGGAGGAGGGGAGCAGAGGAGCAGGAAACATGTCCACAAGAAGACGGACCAAGAATGTTTACAGCAACTGTGTTAACAACAGCCAGGAACTGGAGGCATCCCAGTGCTCCTCCAGAGGAGAGCAGCCAAAGATTCTGCGGCATCTTCACGTTATGAAACGCCTTTTTAGCAATAAGAACGAACCAGCGACTGATACAGCCAACAGCAGAGTCAGTGTCAAAACACTACGCTGAGTGAAAGAAGTCTTACACAAAAGACTGCACACTGTGTGATTCAACATCTGTGAAGTTCTAGAATAGATAAAACTAACCAGTGGTGAGAAAGGAGAAAAGAACAGTAGTTGCCTCTTCTGGAGCAGGAAGGGGGACATTTCAACTGGAAGGGAAAGCGTCTCATATCTTACACAGACCTAAGCGACACATGCGTGTGTTTATATCTGTGTATTTGTATTTATATTACAGCTGTATATATTTGTCAAAATATGCCAAAGGGTATATTTAACAGTTGTGCATCCACTGAATACAAGTTTAACCTAAAAGTCATAAAGAAATAAGTTCTAGTTGGTGATATACTTGCTGAAATGTTTAGGAGTGAAGTGAACTAATATTCACTTGCTTTGAAATTCATCAACAATAAGATGGGTTGATGAATATATAAAAGAATGAAAAGATGAACAACAGCAAAATGTTCACTGGACACTCTTGGCCATAGGTATCTGGGTAATCACTATAATTCTTTTGACTTTGCTGTATTCAAAATTTTTATAATACAATATTGGAGGTAAATTAAATATTCTGAGTTCCATTCTAGAGTTACTGGGGTGGCAATGTGTGGTTGAGGTACAAACCTGCCATTTTCTATGTTTTGTTGTTTTCCAAGTGATGTTTTATATAGCCATCAGCTACCAGTTTATAGGATTTAATATTTAGGACCTACCAAAATTTGGTCCAATCTAATAGTAAGGGGGGCTTCCCTGGTGGCTCAGCTGGTAAAGAATCTGCCTGCAATGCGGGAGACCTGGGTTTGATCCCTGGGTTGGGAAGATCCCCTGGAGAACAGAATGGCTACCCACTCCAGTATTCTGGCCTGGAGAATTCCACGGACCGTATAGTCCATGGGGTCGCAAAGAGTGGGACACGACTGTGATTTTCACTTCACTTCAGTGATGTTTTGAGAACCTACACTCCAGCCTCATATTTTTCCCTCCCATCTGTCATAAATTGGTGCTTAAAATTTTGCCAACATGGATTCACTCCATGAAGGTAAAACAAATAAGCCAGTAAATCAGCAATTTACCCACAATGGCAAAATGATATCATCGTTATCTGGATGTATATTGTCATGGCAAGACCTAGAATGGAAAGATCAGGGAGAAAGGGCATGTGAAAAGACCCGTGACACTCTTGCCCTCTTTGTTCCTGCTCCTGGAAGCTGCTGTCAGTGAGATAACTGAGCATAGCAACGCACTCGCTTATTGAAGAAAAACTACTTTATGACAAGCGCCGTCATTACTCTGACCGTGAAAGAGAGGCCGTCTTTCCTGTTCACCATAATGGTTCCAGGAGAAAATGCAGGGTGCTTGGTGAAATTTGAATTTGCATGAATAGTGAATATTTTTTAGTATAATTATATCCCTACTATTAGTGGTACATACTTACATTAAAAAAACAAAGGATTTCCCTGGTATTCAGATTTAAGTGGGCGTCCTACTGTGCCGTGGTTGTCTGTCCCCTTTCACAGCATCTGGCAGCCCTGCTCTGAGGGGAGGCACACCTTATCGCTGTAGCCCAGAATCACTGCTATTTCCATGAGAAATGCCTCTTGACTGGGCAGCCAGAGACACATTTGGAAAATCTTAATTACTGTGTGTGCAGAAGATTTCGATGTCTGATGCAGATGGCATTTCAAGCCACAGGCCACTGAGGCGAGTCCTCCTGGCTCCCCTGAAGACCACGGCTCGGTCCTTCCGAGGCCTGACCGCCCGCAGCCCACAAGCAGCAGGGGGCTGAGTGCTAGTCCACTGCATGTATGTGCCACAGCGTCACTCGTTCTTCCGCTGATGGACATAAGAGGAAAACCATCGTGCATTAACGCATATATGTGGCATCTAGAAACCAGTGAGACAGACGGGCGTGTTTGCAGGGCGGGAATGGAGAGGCACACATCGGGAATGGGCGTGTGGACAGGGCGCGGTGGCGGCGGGTGAGCTGGGAGGCGCACTGGCGCACACCCTGCCGCGCGGGGAAGCTGCCGCGCCGCCCCGGGAGCGCAGCCCCGCGCTCCGTGGTGACCGGGAGGCGGGAGGCTCAGGAGGGAGGGCTCCATGTGTGCCTGTAGCGGATCCTCTTCGTTGCACAGCAGAAGCTTACACGACACCGCAAAGCAGCTGTGCTGAAAGTCAAAGTGAAGCCGCTCAGTCGTGTCCGACTGTGCGCGACCCCAGAGACGGCAGCCCGCCAGGCTCCCCCGTCCCTGGGATTCTCCAGGCAAGAGGACTGGAGTGGGGTGCCACTGCCTTCTCCAAAGCAACTACACCCCAATAAAAATTTTTTTAATTTAAGAAATAGTGGTAGCGGGTGCTTCTCTGCAGAGAGGGAAGCAAGACATGAGGATAGGGAGATCCAGGCGGATGTCCAAGTGGGTAAAACTTGTCACAGAACTCGACTTGAATCAGGCCAGCTGCTTCGTGCATCGTGGAGAAGGATCTTGGTAACTGAGCCCAGCTCCAACTAAATGCCTTTACCCCAACCGCATGCAGGAGCAGGAAGTTGCTTCTTACTTGTCTGAAGTCACAATGAGTTCAAATGACCGTGGACCTTAAATTCCCACCAGAAATCTGGAAGAGGTCACTGGGGCTAGCTAGATACTCCATTGTAGTATTTTTAAAATCTGATGTGAAATGATGACCGCGTGGATTAAAAAAAAACCATGAAGTTTTTCTAAAACGCTGATGGAATCTGTTTTGGGGGGAAGGGCTGGGATACAGAGGCAGCTGAAATCTCTGCCGGAGCATTCAACAGGAGTGGGGACCCTAACCATTTCACATTACAAATCTGAGGCCAAACTTAGAGCCTCTGGGGTAGGTGTCAGCTCCAGAAATGTCTTCTTTACTCTTGTTTATTCTCATAAATATAGGTCATCGTGAAAGAAGTTTGGAAGGAGTTGAAAGGAATACAGAAGTGACCACGGGATGAAAGCTGGCCATCAGAGGGGACTCCATCAGATCCTTCCAGGCTCCTCGCCCCTTTAAGTGGAGGGTGAGGGGTGTGTGACGTGTTCCTGGAGCTTTTGAAATCTTGCCTTCACACCAGCTGACTTCAAGCCCAGAGAAATAAAAGCGTTTACCCAAATGCAATCTTGTCTTCACGTATACATCAACACAAATTTTATTTCCTATGTTCTAGAAACGTTTTCAGTTCCCTTTCCCGGATTTTAGAATATAATGTGTTGTCTTGGCTATTTAATTTCTCAGCTATTATTCATTCTGCCGATGTATGCTCTACATTTAAGCTCTTGATTTTTTTTTAAAGACTATGCATTAACTTCTATTTCTATAACCTCTGTGCAGCTTTTCTTTTGCTGGTTGTAACAGTTTGTACTGTGCAGAGGCATCAGAATTAATTGTGTCTCCAGTTATTATCTTGTCCTTGTTGGTTTTTTTTTTTTTTCAGTCTTGAAGCCTCTGAAATGTTTCAAAACAGCTCACAGCCTAAAAAGACATCATCTTCACAATAGCATAAACGAATGCCCGGTAGACCCAACAATGGCTGTTTATTGCACCTTACAAAAACGACTTTAATTACCTTCAGATTACTGGTTTTACTCAAATAGATTCATTCTCATCTGAGGACGCCTGTGGACATTTACAAAAAAAGTCTTTACAATGCAATGCTCTATGAAGAACAATTGTAATATTTTCCCCGGTTCATATTTTTTTAAAAAAATGAAAGAAGGAAATAGATTTGTATTAAGTTAGAAAAAAAAAACAACTCTAGGTATCAACGTAACAGAGAGGCTTTATCACTGTATGTCGTGTGAGTTGAAAGCCTGACACCTTAAAGCTTGATTTTGTCTCAGCGAGTCCTGTTTGTTTCCCAATGGCAACATGATCAGGTTAACTTATATCAGTCTGTTGAGTGTAACCAAGCGTCCATTGTCTACTGACCCACTGACTTAGACATAATACAATATATATGTATTTCTTTACCCTTGGCATCAATGGAAAAGATAAGATGTTTGTATATACCTCCTCCCATGTTACTTGAGTGTATACTCTACATCACTGCCCCCCCAAAAAAAACAAGCAACTGGTGCCAATTTCTTATTTTATAAATAAAAATAATGAGCCTAATGTGTATCGAACAATGGGTATGTCAGATGCTGTACCATGTGCTTCACTGGCCTTATGCCATTCAAACTTTACAAAACAAAGAATCTCTATAGACGTGTGGATCTGAGGTCTTCCCTAGCCACCATGCACTATACATGCATTAAAATAAATTCTAACAAAGGCTTAGCAGTTGAGGAATGTACGCGCCGTCAAAGCGATACTTCTGTGCACATGCTGAGTGGCATCGCTTTGACAGAGAAGCAATAGGAATGATTGGGACACAAGAAAATGTGGCCTTCCAATGGAAATCACTGCTCATCATGGCCATCCTGCACTGACATTGCTACATTTTAAACTCTCCACCTCAGTCGACATGATCAGACTGGTTTTGTCTCTAAACACAGTCCGCACAGTCCCTTTTCAGAGGTTTCATGGTAAGACATAAGAAATGCAAGGCTTTCCTATACAAAAATATAAAATTGCTCAAATGTCTTGACATAAGAGCTTCATTGAAATTAGTTTCCAGATATTCAGAGTCACATCTAAAATGTCCTGTCTGCATTGCCTGCCCTGATATTTCACTCTCACACTGCTGCTGCTGCTGCTGCTGCTGCTGCTGCTGCTGCTGCTAAGTCGCTTCAGTTGTGTCTGACTCTGTGTGACCCCATAGACAGCAGCCCACCAGGCTCCCCCGTCCCTGGGATTCTCCAGGCAAGAACACTGGAGTGGGTTGCCATTTCCTCCTCCAATGCATGAAAGTGAAAAGTGAAAGTGAAGTCGCTCCGTCGTGCCCGACTCTTCACGACCCCATGGACTGCAGCCCACCAGGCTCCTCCGTCCCTGGGATTCTCCAGGCAAGAACACTGGAGTGGGTTGCCATTTCCTCCTCCAATGCATGAAAGTGAAAAGTGAAAGTGAAGTCGCTCCGCCGTGCCCGACTCTTCGCGACCCCATGGACTGCAGCCCAGCAGGCTCCTCCGTCCCTGGGACTCTCCAGGCAAGAGCACTGGTGCCGTTGCCTTCTCCGACTCTCACACTAGGGTTTCTAATTTCTGATAACAGCTTCATAGTTAGTTTGAGGCAAAATCATGGAAACAGATTTTCTTTGTCTTTGACCTCTGTGACATTGTAATGTATAAGAAATATGTATATTCAATCATTCTCATATATATGTGGTCATGCTGGAGAAGACTCTCGAGAGTCCCTGGGACAGCAAGGAGATCAAACCAGTCAGTCCTCAAGGACACCAACCCCTAATATTCATTGGGAGAACTGAGGCTGAAGCTGAAACTCCAAAACTTTGGCCACCTGATACAAAGAGTTGACTCCCTGGAAAAGATCCTGATGCTGGGAAAGATTGAGGGCAGGAGAAGGGGACAACAGAGGATGAGATGGTTGGATGGCATCACCACAGGAGTCTGAGCAAGCTCGGGAGTTGGTGATGGACAGGGAGGCCTGGCGTGCTGCGGTCCATGGGTCGCGTAGTGTCGGACACGACTGAGCAACTGAACACCACCACTGTGGTCTTCGCTCACAGTTCCTGGCTCACATCTTGGAATTTTCTAAGTGACTAAAGCCATAAAGGTGTCTTTTGTTACGTAAACAAGGTGACTTGTACCCCATCTGGAGAAGAGAACTGGTTGCCATGGGAACCAACTTTTAGTTCTACCCCTCTGACCCCAGGGAGAGGTGGGGCACTAAAGGTTGAATCAGTTGCCAATGGCGGAATCCTCAGGCACTGTTGATGGAACGTAAATTGATGCAATCACTGTGGAAAACAGTATGGCACCTTATAAAATTAAAAACAGAACTACCATATTACCCAGCAATCCCACCTCCAGGAATCTGCCAGGAGAAAACCAAAATGCAAACAGATTCGTGCACACCCATGTCCGCTTTGCATCACTGTTCACAACAGTCAGGACATGGAGGCAGCCTAAACGTCCATCAGCGGAGCAATGGATGAAGGCATGGTGCACATATACAGTGGACTACTACTCAGCCGTGAAAATGGATGAAACCGGGTCATGTTTAGAGACACGGATGGACCTGTCATACAAAGTCAGAAACAGGAAAAAAAATATCGTATATTAATGGATATATGTGGAATCAAAAAAAAATGGTATTGATGATCTTATTTGCAAAGCAGAAATAGAGGCACAGAGGTAGAGAACAAACATGCATACCAAGGGGATAAGGAGGGGTGGGATGAACTGGGAGACGGGAACTGACACACACACACTATTGATGCCACGCATAAAATAGCTAACTAATGGCAACATGCAGAAAAGCACTCTGCTTCATACACTGCGGTGACCTCAATGGGAAGGTCACCAAAAGGGCAGGGATATACGTATACATATGGCTTGAATTCATGCTCATTGGACTCATATTGATCTACACGTGAATCTGAGCAAAGTCAGTGACAGTGGAGGACAGAGGATCCTGTCAGGCCACAGTCCATGGGGTCACAAAGAGCAGACACGACTCCGCAACTGAACAGCAACATGGCTGATTTATTTTGCTGTACAGTAGAAATTAACACAATTGTAAAGCAACTGTACTCCAATAAAAATCAAAAAGAATCATCAATGGCCAATTGTTTAACCAATTGGTTAACCATCTGTTCGAAAACTCCAAAAAAAAAAAAAAAAACTCAGAAGGACAGAGTTCAGAGAGCTTCCTTTTTTGTGAGACACATGGAGACTTGGGAGCATTCAGAGAGCGCAGGGAAGCCTCACAGTCTTTCTGTATCCCTTGCCCTGCATGTCTCTTCATCTGGGGGTTCCTGAGTTATATCCTTCTATAATAAACCAGTCATCTACTAAATAAAATGTTTCTCTGAGTTCTGTGAGCCATGCTAGCAAATGGTCCAACCCAAGGAGGGGGCCTGGGAACTTCTGAGTTGGAGGAGGGGGCCTAGAGATGCAATCTTGTAGGACAGAACCCTTAGCCTGTGGAATCTGATGTGATCTCTGGGTACATAGTGTTGGAATTGAGTTACTTTTTTAGACACACTGCCAGTGTCTTAAAATTGCTGGCACTGTGTAGGGAAACACACACACATAACACATGGGACTTGGTCTCAAGATACCAGAAGGGTATCCCCTCCATTCTTTAGGAGTTCAGCTACTTCTCCCCTATGCTTCTATCTTCCTTAGCACTTCTATCATGACCAGCCATCCTGGGTTTTTTTGCCCTATCACTTCACTGGTTGAGAAAAGCAGCAAGATTACTAGTCTAAGGCAATGTACCCTTTTAGTCACTAAGGCTCTGAATAGGGAGGCATTTGGGACTAAGAGAGTCTCAGATCAACACAGACTCTACCAACCTCTGATACATTATTCCTACTGGGATCCGTCTGCTGATAAGTAGCTGGAGTCAATACTCCCTCCCCTAAATTTTTGAAAGAGGGGAAAACCCTTGCGTTTAATATTTCAGATAGAAATCAAAGTCAAGGGAATTTTCAGAAAGTGTAAGTAGTCCTGAGTTGGCCTTCATTCTAAAGTAAGAAACCCACCAAAATGAAAAGCAAAATTAACGAGTCCCATTGCAATCTTTGGCAGCATTAAAGAAGGTGTCCAGAGGACCAGATGTCTCACTAGATGTAGCTCACATTTCTACTGCAAACTTCTAAAAGAGAACTCTTCAAACAGGAGGCCAGGTAATGCCCAGTGGAAGGCACTTTAATTGCACAGTGATTAGATAAAAGCTTTAAGTGTAAAGGACAAAATGTGAATTTAAGTGAGAAAATAAATGATACATTTCAACTATAAAAGAAGAGTTTTCCCATGTATTTTTTTTAAATCGGTGATAATGAGTAACAAATTGACCAGATATTTGGATTCTATGGGATACATTTAAAAGAATAATACATCAATTCATTTTAGTCTTAAGATTGTCAATTTCAGACCCCACACATTCCATAAATTGCTCCTAAACTGATCTTCTCAAGAGCAAGCCACAGTCGGGCACCACACCTTCTCTTCTTTCCCACCTTCCTTGCACAATTGCCCTGGCCCGCCTGCCCCTGCAAATCTTATTTCAGGGCACTGTCCCCAAGGAGTGAACACTTTGAGGCACCAAAGAGACAACATGGAACGCGTGTGTGCTAAGCCTGTTAATCAAGACACGGGCTGCTTCTCAGCGGCATATCTGGCATGATTTCAAGGTAGCGAAAGTTTCACATGGACCTTTGATAGCTCAACATTACACCTGGAAAGGAGAGGGAGGGACGCACTGAGAGAGTAGCGTTGGCATATACACACTGCTATGTGTGAAACAGGTTGCTCGTGAGGAGCTGCTGTAGAGAGCAGGGGGCTCAGCTCAGCGCTCTGTGAGGACCTGGATGGGTGCGGTGGAGGGGAGGGAAGGAGGCTCAAGAGGGAGGGGGTACATGTATGCGTACAGCTGATTCACTTCACTGTACAGCAGAGACTAACACAGCAGTATAAAGCAATTATAGCCCAATCTGAAAAATAATTTTTTTAAAAAAACACATTATATCTTGGAATTCTAGAAAAACATCTACTTCTGCTTCACTGACTATGCTAAAGCCTTTGACTGCAGATGACAACTTACTGTGGAAAATCCTTAAAGAGATGGGAATACCAGACCACCTGCTTCCTGAGAAACCTGTATGCAGGTCAAGAGGCAACAGTTAGAATCAGACATGGAACAATGAACTGGTTCAAAATTGGGAAAGAAGCACATCAAGGCTGTATATTGTCACCCTGCTTATTTAACTTCTATGCAGAGTACATCATGAGAAATGCCAGGCTGGATAAAGCAAAGGCTGGAATCAAGATTGCCAGGAAACATATCAATAACCTCAGATATGCAGATGACACCACCCTTATGGCAGAAAGTGAAGAGGAACTCAAGAGCCTCTTGATGAAGGTGAAAGAGAAGAGTGACAAGCTGGCTTAAAACCCAACATTCAAAACACTAAGATCATGGTATCTGGTCCTACCACTTCACAGCAAATAAATGGAAACAGTGACAGGCTTTATTTTCTTGGGCTCCAAAATCACCGCAGATGGTGACTGCAGCCGTAAAATTAAAAGACGCTTGCTCCTTGGAAGAAAAGCTATGACAAACCTAGACAACATATTAAAAGCAGAGACATCACTTTGCCAACAAAGGTCTGTCTAGTCAAAACTATGATTTTTTTCCAATAGTTATGTATGGATGTCAGAGTTGGACCATAAAGAAGGTTGAGTGCCAAAGAATTGATGTTTTCAACCTGTGCTGTTGGAGAAGACTCTTGAGAGTCCCTTGGACAGCAAGGAAATGAAACCACTCAATCCTAAAGGAAATAAACCCTGAATATTCATTGGAAGGACTGATACTTAAGCTGAAGCTCCAATACTTTAGCCACCTAATATGAAGAGTCGACCCATTGGAAAAGACCCTGATGCTGGGAAAGATTGAGGGCAGGAGGAGAAGGGGATGACAGAGGATGAGATGGCTGGATGGCATCACTGACTCAATGGACATGGGTTTGGGTGGACTCCGGGCGTTGGTATGGACAGAGAAGCATGTTGTATTGCAGTCCATGGGGTCGCAAAGAGTCGGACACAACTGAGTGACTGAACAAGAAAGGACATATGTCAGAGGTGTCTGAGAGTTATATTTTCTCGGTCATGTGTTCAAACCCATAAAAGAAACATTTTCATTATTTTTCTAAAAAAACATTGGGTAGCGTATTCATCTGTTGCCTGCCTTGATCGGATCTCCAGCTCCCCTCAGCCATTTAACTGGTCATATACTTATTCCTCCAATACACCCATTTAATTTAAATTAACTCAAAAGGTCAAGATGTCGTGGATTCAAATGTTACCGCTGCTTAAAAAGAATTCAACTTTCATAAGCGCTGAACTTCCTAGCAGCCCTAGCCGTCTTTCATTAATTTTCATTCTCTTGAATGTTGTCTCAAAGTCAGCAAATGTGATGTCTACCCATAGACCCATGAACTAACTGAGAGACACAGCCAGATTCATCATCTGAAGAAACACAATTTCGATGAAATTTTCCTTTTGATGTTTCAGTTCAGTTCAGTTCATTTCAGTCGCTCAGTCGTGTCCGAGTCTTTGCGACCCCATGAATCGCAGCACGCCAGGCCTCCCTGTCCATCACCAACTCCCGGAGTTCACTCAAACTTACATCCATCAAGTCCGTGATGCCATCCAGCCATCTCATCCTCGGTCGTCCCCTTCCCCTCCTGCCCCCAATCCCTCCCAGCATCAGAGTCTTTTCCAATGAGTCAGCTCTTCGCATGAGGTGGACAAAGTACTGGAGTTTCAGCTTTAGCATCATTCCTTCCAAAGAAATCCCAGGGCTGATCTCCTTCAGAACGGACTGGTTGGATCTCCTTGCAGTCCAAGGGACTCTCAAGAGTCTTCTCCAACACCACAGTTCAAAAGCATCAGTTCTTTGGCGCTCAGCCTTCTCCACAGTCCAACTCTCACATCCATACATGACCACTGGAAAAACCATAGCCTTGACTAGACGGACCTTTGTTGGCAAAGTAATGTCTCTGCTTTTGAATATGCTATCTAGGTTGGTCATAACTTTCCTCCCAAGGAGTAAGCGCCTTTTAATTCCATGGCTGCAGTCACCATGGGCAGGGATTTTAGTTTAGTAATTATTAAATATCGCATCCTCTGTGTCTCCCTCACATAAAACTCCTTTGTGCTCTCACCACCCAGCTCTTTTCCTCCCCCTCATCCCTATTTCTCCCCCAGTTCCCAGGTTGTTACACAAAATAATTGTTACATTTTACATCTTTTCTTTAAAAGTGGTATTTGTATTGGCATTGACCTTTTCCCTCAAGTGCTTCCAAGTATTTATCCTAAGCTCTACACTTAAATGCTTCTGGCGATTCACTGCCATTTCTTTTATAGTACGAAGCTTCCATCCTTGAACTTGATTCTCCCTTATCCACCTGGTGACAGACACAAGCAATTTTTTTTCAAGGTATAAAAAAGAATCATACCGTTTGGAGCGCTTGAACATGAATTATGTGTCTGGGTATAAAATTTGGGAGTCAACATTTTTTTCCCTCAAAACTGCCCTCTGATCTTTCAGATGATAGGAGAGAAACCTTACAGAACCTTGGTTTTTGACAAGTCATCTCTTTTTCTCCTTGCATGCATATAAAGCTTTTTTTCTTTAACGTTTTAATAAGTTGTTTGCCAAGATTATCTTCACACACTGGTTTTTCCTGACAAGTTTCTGTCATATTTTGCAATTTCTTCAGAAATACTTTTGACAATAATCCCTAGACATTATCCTTTATATCTGCTTTCTCTCATCATTTTCAACCCTTTGCCTCTTACTCTGTATTATGGGCATTTGCTTTCCAAATCAGCAGTTAAGTTTTCGAGACCACACTTTTATTTTTTTTCATGTGCCTTGCCGTGGCCTGAATGCATAAATTCATGTGTAGGAACCTAACTCCCAGTGTGCTGGTCCCTGAAGCTGGAGTGTCCGAAGATGATTAGTTGGGCTTCCTGGTGGCTCAGCGGTAAAGAGCCCGCCTGTGGAGGCAAGAGTGGCAGGGATGCATTTTCGGTCCCTGGATCGGGAAGCTCCCCTGGAGGAGGGCATGGCAACCCACTCCAGTAATCTTGCCCAGAGAATCTCATGGTCAGAGGAGCCTGGCAGGCCATGGTCCTTAGGTTTACAAAGAGTTGGACACGACTGAAGTGACTTAGCACGCAGCACGTGTGAAAGGTTCGGGAAAACTCCAGTTCTGAAGGTGAGCTCCCCTTTGTGGCTCACATTAAACTGATGAGCTCTAAAGACTGGTTTAACCAGAAGTCCACTCAAGCTGAGAAAGTGTATCCTCTTTAAAAGAGGGTACAGGTAAATGTGTTCTGAATTCTACATGGGCGGTAAAGCATCCTGAAATGGGATGTTAAAAATTTAACAGGTAAGGTTATGGGCAACTAGAAAATCCCTACTGGCCTGAAACACGTAAGAAATGCACTCAAGACTCAGAAAACTTAATCTCCCATCTTTCACTGAGTTTTAATTTTTATCTGCAACAGTATCATTTCAAAGAAATTACTTTCCTCTGACAAGTCATCACTATGAGCCACCAGAATGAACCTTTTCTTTCTTCCTTTTTACTCACAGAATTCAAAATCCAACACGGATAAAACACAAACACAGCACAGATAAAAAATAAAATATACAATAACATCTCAACACCTTCTTCTTGTACATAGTTGCCTTTACAAACAAGTAATTAATAAGATATTTATTTGCGACCCCCGAGGATTAAGCTGTTAAAACTCAACTGACAAACAAGTCTCCAACCATCAGAAGCAGCTGGACTTCCATAATACTGTGTGATACCCACTCGGTGATTCATCCATAATGTTCAGCCTTTATAATTCTGGACTCGTTTCTTTTTCTGGTATAATTTCTCTCCCTATTCTCCAAGAAACAATGATATAGAAAGCAATACAGAATTCTGAGGTATGAATCATGGAATGAAATTCCTATTCCTGAAACCCCTGTTGCAAAAAAAAAAAAAAAAAAAAAAAGCAGGTAATGCACGCCCCTTGCTTACACATGGATATATTTTTTGGTTTGAGATGAATGACATAATAAATAGAGGCAATATCAGTTCAGTTCAGTTGCTCAGTCACGTCCAACTCTTTGCAACCCCATGAATCGCAGCACGCCAGGCCTCCCTGTCCATCACCATCTCCCGGAGTTCACTCAGACTCACGTCCATCGAGTCTGTGATGCCATCCAGCCATCTCATCCTTCGTCGTCCCCTTCTCCTCCTGCCCCCAATCCCTCCCAGCATCAGAGTCTTTTCCAATGAGTCAACTCTTCGCATGAGGTGGACAAAGTACTGGAGTTTCAGCTTTAGCATCATTCCTTCCAAAGAAATCCCAGGGCTGATCTCCTTCAGAATGGACTGGTTGGATCTCCTTGCAGTCCAAGGGACTCTCAAGAGTCTTCTCCAACACCACAGTTCAAAAGCATCAATTCTTCGGTGCTCAGCCTTCTCCACAGTCCAACTCTCACATCCATACATGACTACTGGAAAAACCATAGCCTTGACTAGACGGACCTTTGTTGGCAAAGTAATGTCTCTGCTTTTGAATATGCTATCTAGGTTGGTCATAACTTTTCTTCCAAGGAGTAAGCGTCTTTTAATTTCATGGCTGCAGTCACCTTCTCCAGTGCTTTTAATTTCCATATCCTTGGGGTTATTTTGATGAATAGAAGAATCATTCAATATCTGGTTTTATTCATTAATTTGTTTCTCTTTTCCCCTTTTTATATCCTCTTCTTTTAAAATGATGTAAAGGAGCAACTAGTGAAGGGGTTGGGGGCAAAGGGGAGCCCAGAAGGAAGTCCACCAAGACATTAACAGACATTGCTACTGGATAATAAGGTTATAAGTAATTTTCTTTTATGTTTTTCTTGATTTTTTTTTCAAATTTGAAACAATAAATGCATCTTACTTCTATAGTCAAAAGAAATTGTTCTAAATCATTTAAAGTAATATTATTTCTTCTGCTTCATTGAGCACAATAACACACTTTCCCCAACAACAGACATACTGTCAGAACATCCCTGGTGGTGCGGTGGATAAGAATCTGCCTGCCAATGCAGGGGACATGGGTTCTATCCCTGGTCCAGGAGGGTTTCCAGTGCTGGAGGGGCAGCTGAGCCACAAGCTGCAGCTAGTGAGCCCTGAGCCGCAGCTGCTGAAGGCCGCGTGCCTAGGGCCCAGGCTCCACAACAAGAGAGGCCCCGCGGTGGGAAGCCCTCTCACTGCGGCGAGAAGCAGCCCCATTTGCAGCAGCTAGAGGAAGCCCAAGCACAGCAACGAAGACCCAGCGCAGCCAAAAGTAAATCAGGAATGCTGCCAACCTCAGCTGACCATCACCTTCTGGGGCTATCCTGTCCTCAACCATCCCCAGCCCTCAGGTGGGCCTCCGAGGCCTCTGGGTGAGCATGAGACCCATCTCCTCCACAGAACGACAAGACTCAGGCTCCGTGTGGACGTGGAAGGTCAAGAAGCTCTGTGGGTCAGGACAAGGGTTTGGAGCCTCAAGACCACCAGCCAAACTCAGCTAACAAGGCTTTCTGCAGACATGGGATGCCTGCACACAGGTTCTCTCCTATACGATTTGCCAGTTGCCCTGCAGGAACTCTAAATCAATATTCAATTGGTTATGTTTTTAATAAGTAAGTACCTCAAGTGGAAGTGTTTCCAAGGTGGCTCAGTGGTAAAGAATCCACCTGCCAATGCAGGAGACCTGGGTTCGATCCGTGGGTCAGGAAGACGCCCTGAAATAGGGAATGTCTATCCGCTCCAGTATTCTTGCCTGGGCCATCCCATGGACAGAGGGGCTACCGTAGACTGGCGGGCTACAGTCCAGGGCGTCACAAAAGAGCTGGACGTGACTTAGTGACTAAATAACAAGAACAATATCTCAACTGGGTGGCTGAATGGGCCTTTGTACTTGGAGAAGTCATTATCCGGGGTGTTCTTGTTGGTTCCTAGAAAGACACGTACTTAATTGTGGAGGAAATATATTGTGTGTGAACGCAGACTTCAAATGGGAGACATTAGTAAGCAGATTAGAATAAATATCTAAAATTTTTCCAGTCACTTTAAATCACAGCCAGATAAGAATAAAAATATATAATCATATACAAGACGAGTTGATTAGAACAGTCACTCACACACACACACACACACACAC
>NW_024070205.1:2240721-2241031 GCF_014754425.2 Oryx dammah | reverse complement strand
CACACACTCACACACACTCACACACACACTCATACACACTCACACTCACACACACACTCACACAAAGTATGCTCTAGAATCACATCTATATCCACCTAGATCTGTGACGCTGGATTGTCAAGAAACAGTGAAATATTTTGAGAGGCTAAATTCTTCACTTTTAAGAAATAGTTGAACACCTTCAAGAAGCTATATATCCTTTAAATTCACCAAAATATAGCTTCTAAGTGCCTTGACAGGATAACTACATGTAAAAGAAGCTGCAATGAATCATTCTCACGTCTGAAACCAGGAAGGAGCAGAAGGGTTG
>NW_024070205.1:2232109-2240711 GCF_014754425.2 Oryx dammah | reverse complement strand
CCCAGGCAGTACGAGGCAGAGCGAGGACCCGAATCCAGGGGTGCTCCCTCTAGAACCAGTATCCTAAGGTCTGACCACTTCTTCCAGCCAAAAAGGGGTTACAAACACAAGTGGGAGTTTTTCTTAATCCCATTGTGTTATACATTTTTAAAATATTAATATATGTCTAACATTGATCATAACCAAAGATGTGGAATGACTGGCATAATTATGTCAATATAGACCAGCATGACAGATGGAGGACCCTGGGTCCTTTTCATTTTTACCTTACACAAAGACATCCACAGATGGAACGAGCTCTCGCCGCATGCCCGACGAAGGAATTCTTAATGTCCTGGCTTGTGTGAATGCTCTCTGTCATTTGAAAACAGCTTTTATAATTGCCAAAATGTCTGCACTCATTTGTTTCTAAATCACAGAAAGATTGTGAAGGAAGTTAAACAAAAAATTAAAAAAGAGGCAAAGCACAACAGCCTCTATACTGTCGACCTTGATTCAGAACAAATTACTTAGCTGTGAGCTAGCAGGCAGCCTCCCAGCCTCCTCCGAACACAGCCTTCTTTGTTTGGGGCTCTCTGCTCAGTTCTAACAAAGGGAAATTGGTGGGAAGATAATTAGATCTTCTTTTTAAAAAAGACCTAGCCATAGCATCTTTAAAACTACCTGCATCTTTTCAGCAAACGAAATAATACATAAAATATAAATGCTTCACGCTGCTATCAAACATTGATAATAAAGGCTTTAATATTTATTGCTACCTTTGGCCACAGCCCGAGTTCACTCTTGAGCAGGAAAGACATAGAGCGGTGAGGACTGCCTTTGGGGACCGGTGATTGGGACAGTGTTGGTGGTAGCTGGTCCCCGTGGAAAAGGGGGCTTGGCCAGGCACACTTAATCCTCTTAACATTCCTTTCCTACAGCCCTCTGTAATCAGCTTTCTCTCAAATTCTAATAGATTCTTTTTCTTTTTTAATATCAGGCTCTGTGTTTCTCCCCAATCAGGGATATTTAAATGATCCAGTTCACAGAAAGGGTTTTCCTGGCTGTGCCCTGGAGATTTCATTGTCCCAACATTTAGAATGACTCCAGGCAAAGTGTTTCTCTATGAACATCAAAGTGTTCTGAGCAGTTGCCCAGAGAGCTTATGAACGTGAAGCTCAGGTTGTGCTCTCTGCACCTCTCCTCAGGCTCTAGCAACAGAAGCACAGTCGGCGTGGAGGGCCACGGCCACCACGGATGGATGGAGTCAGGTCCCCGGGCATGCCTCGTGCTGGGGTCATTCTGGAAGCTTTACTTTGCAAGCATTAAGCTGGCGGGGTCTCACAACAACCTTTCAAGGTAGGTATACATCAATACACCCATTTTAGAGACAGTAAAACTGAGGCATGGAGTGAAAGGAAACTGTCTCTGAGGTCACAGGACTCATAAATGGTAGAGCTGGGGCTTGAACTCAGGCAGTCTGCCTGCAGAACCAGGGTCCTCACGCATGTCCTGTGTGCTGGTCCTGGCAGACAGCCAGGGGAGAGGCAAGCTTCCCATCTTGTAGGACCTCAGGGTGAAAATCCAGTGCCACCTACTTGCTCCAATTCTTTACCTGTAACCTCTGCTAGAAGAGCCCCACAGCACAGCTGAGCTGTACCCGCCGGCAGACCCTCTGCCCTAAACTCAAGTCCCAGCAGAGAACCCCCAGCAGCAGCCCTCATGCTCACGTCCAGGCCGACACATGGACTCCGCTCTTCGCTCTCCTCTCCTGCTTCAGGCTGACTTGGCCCTTCATGCTCATTTCAAGAATCTTTTACAATAAACTGTTTACAAGCACCACTTCCCACCCAGCGCCCTCCTCGTCTGGGGGCGCCCCGCTTCCCTGCCAGCCCAGCTTCCTCCACTCCCTCGGCGGCCCCTGCAGGCAGCACCTTGGGTCTCCACCACCCACTTCCTGTCTCCGGTTAGAATCACCGAGGTCAGCAGTCTACTAATCTTAAGCAAGGAAGAGACACCTTCTTCTTTGTCTTCCCCACAGCACTTTCCTTTTGTTCCTTGGGTCCTCTCTCCTTACTCCCCCATGCTCAATAACAACCAAATGGAAAAGAGAAGAAGGGCATCCTTCCAGACACAAAGCAGGAACCGTATTTCCAACCATACTTTGCACCACAAAATTCACCTTTTTGAAATACTGCCTCAATTTATTTTCAAAAAATATTTTCCTTTAAAGTAATGCTTATTGCTCTCTGACACGGGCGGGATTGCAAAGGGTGATGTAGTGTCTTGATAGCCTCTGTTATACCCTGATGGAGTTTGATTTACAGACACTCTCACGGGAGAAAAGATATCTGTCACGGTGACATCGATCGGTATTTTGACTGGGGAGGTTAAGCCATCGAGAGGTGCCGACAGGGGTAACACGTAAGAGACTCTTCCTTGTTTGATAGCTTCCAGTCTTGAGACCCATTCCCTACAGAGATGCGTAAATACAGGTTGCAGATTTACAAATGATACTTCACTGAGACCCTCTTCCACAGAGTCTCATCAGACAGCCTGCCAGCAGGTGGATGACCAGCTCAGCCCAGCATCAGGGGTTTTATTTCTGAGCATCCCCCACCCCCCACCCCCCACCTACTGAATTAAAAAGATAGGAACTCAGTGACGAATCAAATTATTCAGATCAACTGAAGCAATTGTGTGCATGACAGTCTCAGGGATTCAGGAGTTTCCAGTTTTGTGAGATGTTTTGTCTTCCAATGTCTTTTTTCATTGTCGACAAGATACTAAAATCTTTTTCTTTGTGTGTTGATGGAGCCAACAGGGGAAAAGAAGAAGATTCAATTTCATCCAAAATCACTCCATCCAGAAACTGTCAAGTTGCTGAAGAGACTTTAGAAATTATTTAGTACCCCCACCTAATGTTGAAAATGAAGAAAGTAAATATTAAGGTAAAGAGACTTTCCAAAAACACGTATCTCATTAGTGATTGTTGCAGTTCAGTCGCTCAGTCGTGTCCAACTCTTTGTGGCCCCATGGACGGCAGCTCACCAGGTTTCTCTGTCGTTCACCACCTCCTGGAACTTGCTCAAACTGGTGTCCATCGAGTCAGTGATGCCATCCAACCATCTCATCCTCTGTCGTCCCCTTCTCCTCCCGCCTTTAATCTTTCCCAGCATCAGAGTCTTTTCTAATTGAGTCAGCTCTTTGCATCAGGTGGCCAAAGTATTGGAGCTTCAGTTTCAGCATCAGTCCTTCTAATGAATATTCAGGATTGATTTCTTTTAGGATTGACTGGCTTAATGATAAAGCCAATTAATAATTCTGGCAAGCAGCCACCACAAACAGTATTTTCTCCCAAACGTAAAGCAGTACTTAGTATAGGTTCTTCTCTTTAAAAAAGAAAAGTTGTTTTATTTGAGTATAATTGCTTCACACTGTTGGGTTAGTTTCTGCTGCACAACAACGTGAACCGGTCATAGGTGTACGCATGTCCCCTGCCTGAAGAGCCTCCCCCCCAGCCCCACCTCCCAGCCCTTCAGGCACCAAGCCGAGCTCCAGGGCTAGGCAGCAGCCTATTCTACACACCGTAGTGTATATGTCAATGTTACTTCCTCAGTTCATCCCACCCTCTCCTTCCCCAGCTCTAGCCACAAGTCCTTTCTAGTAGAAGCTCTTCTGATAATTACTGTTGAAGATTTTTAAAAATCCTCCAAAATGAGGATGGATGATCTTATCTTTGAATGTGACTCTGAAGTTACCAATTGACACAACTGTGACAAATACCAATTAGATACACTTTCAGGAGTCAGGCTGACCCAGTGTTTTCCCTGTTTTCCTTTCTCTATTTCTCTTTTGAGCCTAGACATTAGTGTGTAAAATAAAATAGCCTGAAAACAGTATCCGCTTAATTTCTGAAATCTCCCCCTTCATCTTGACATATTGAGTGGGGGAGGGATTTAAAAGGGATAAAGGAAGGCAATGAGGGTCAGGGGACTCAGACCCCCACCCTAGTAAGTCAGGACATACCACTCCAGACCTTGTTATCTCTTCTTTCTGGCCGGGAAATTCACCCTGAAATGCGGTCCACTACTCCGTGCCTTTGCCGCCCCCAGGACCAGCCTTCACGACCTGCCTCCTCCCTCCTTCTTCTCCAGCCTGGGGACCACCTGTGGACAGTACTTTGAGGTCCTCGGATGCAGACAAAACAATCAGTGGGCGTGCTGACTTTACCACTTTTAAACCAACTGAACAGCACTTTCTAGCCACAAAGCAAGAATTTTAAATTCTGGTCCTCTTTTACCTGTCGGCGCCCAGAATCGAGTTGTAGGGTGTTGAAAGGAAAAGTGTGGAAGAACGGACTCAATGTTTACTAAATGATCATCCAGATAAACAGGGCTGTGCTTCTTTCATCTCCCTCGATACGAAGATAACTCCAAGAGGCACATCTAAAGTTACTCCAAGACTTTCTCAAAGACATATCAGGTTACCTGGCTTCCGCGCTGGCCGATCAACACCACGTCGGCTGACTGAGGGACCACCCTCCCCGCTCTGCCCCTGGGGTTTCATCAAAGAGGCCATTCTGAAGTTTGTGGCCTCTGCAGCAGGGAGCTGAGACTCATCTATCACTGACCACCATCAGCAACTCTTACCCACCCTCCCAGGGAACCCGACCCCACTGCAGCCTGTGCTTCTACAGATGCTTGAGTTTCTTGATATAGAAAAATACAAATAGCACAAAATACATTAATAAATCCCACAGTCTTGCTGGCTTTGATCCACATTTTAAAAGGATATACTAATAAAACCAAGACACTGTAATATAGACAGGTTTTTTTGTTTTAGACAGGATATAACAGCTATTTACTTTTATTTATCTTTTTTTTTTTTTTCCGTTCT
This sequence comes from Oryx dammah, assembly GCF_014754425.2. NCBI lineage: Eukaryota > Metazoa > Chordata > Mammalia > Artiodactyla > Bovidae > Oryx > Oryx dammah. Next base: position 2,235,833 of record NW_024070205.1, on the reverse strand, counting down.
TTAAGGGAACCATTCTGTGTTTCTGTAATCCTGCTAAAAATTCAAGTGTGTTTAAAGCACTTACATTTTCAGATTCAATGTTTGGGGAACAAACTTAAAACAGTCATTGAATTTCCACTGTTCTGATTGTCTTATAATGTTCCTTCTCTGTAAGAATGTACTTTTAAATATATTTTAAGAAATATCATTTTTAAAAATGATTAAAAGTATTATAAAGACATATATTCTAACTCAAAGCTGAAATTTTTTTCTTGTGTTTCAGAGAAATAATCTCCTTATGGATGTAAATTGTCTGTTTTTATTCATTTAAAAAGTTACATATTAATGTATGAAAAAATATGCTACTAACATTTTTATTTAAATTTTCTGAAAGTGATCTTTAGATATTTTTTCTCATTTTCTTGTTTAGGATATTTTTTAATTTGCAATAGAAAGTTTTTTTCCCCCAGAGTCAAGATATTAACTAAAATATTATTATGGCACTAGAATACAATTTCTTTAGAATCAATTCCTAGAGAGTTAAGAAATTTCTCTGCCATCCCTGTCCAAGAATAGTGCTATTCAAAACTTTTAAAAGTATGTCCTGCATACAAACAACCTTTAAGATAATATGAGCAGTAAAAAGATAAAAGTTACATGAAGCCTCCAGTTTTTCAATCAATATATTGAAGCTATGCGACGTTTACAGATTGCATTTCACTTCAGGGAGACCCAGAAGAGAATCCATATCTATTGTCAGGGAAATAGACAAAACAAGAGGAGTTCTAGCTGCTAGGCACCAATTAGAGAATAATGGGGAAACTTTTATGCAGCTAACAATCTGCTGGGACTACTTGCTTTTAATGGACAGTGACCATTTTGAAACACAATCTTTACAGGTTCTGTATGGAGGTCATTTATTTTTTGAAAGTTTACTCGAGTGTTTATCCGCAGTATCCAATGATAATGACTCATTCACTCATTCAATCAGCAAGTATATTTTTAGCATCTACTATGTTCCCGGTGCAGAATGTATAGATAGAAAAATTACAGCCTCTGGCCTCACCGAGCTTATAGTTCAGAGAGGACGCAGACGTGAAAACCAATGATCCTCACATGTCAGATAAAGGTCATGATGTGGGCACATTCCAAGTGCAACGGATAAAGGGGGTCAGGACCTAAGAAAGGACTGCCTGGGTGTCAGATCCTCTGCTTAGCATCAGGATTACGAAGATTAAGAGGAAGAGAACAAAAGCCTACTGCTGCGTGACAACTGCAGTAGCAGAGAAGTGCAGAGATGCCACGTTAACACAGAGAAGGATGCCTGGGCCAAAGGAGGGCAGATACATTAGGATGCTGCCAAGACGTCCAAGTACACCTTAAGCACCTGCATTTACAGATTTAACACTAGGAGATCAAACTTAAGACACGAGTTGAATTCTCACTGCTTTAACTCTCCTACAATCTGCTTCTGTGTAAGATACACTGTGCTTAGAGCAGGATGCCGAGAAAAGAGACGGTCTTCTAGCTTGGGAGTGGGCATCTCCATGTCTGGGAAATGATGAGGGCTGTTGCCTGTCTGGAATGCAGGGAGTCTCTGAGGGAAAAGTTCTGACCTGGGAAGGAAGTCAGCACCAAGTCCCAGCTTTGAACACCGACCTGAGCAAGCCAGAGTCCCTCTCACAAACCAGGGGGGCCACTGAAGGCTTGAGGAGGAGGAAAGATGGGATCAAGTTTGCATTTTCAGAAGGACCACCCAGAGCTTGCGAGGCTTGTCCTAGTCAGCTCACAGCCACGCCTGAGTCTGATCCCCATACACACGGGCTCAGTCCAGCCCGTCTTTAGGACCGTCTACTCTGCAAGCTAGAATGACACGCACAGTCTGGCTGCGGCCCCGCACTCACCTGGCAGCCACCTCCTTCCCGAAGGCACTCTGCCTTTGCAGTCCCTCCCTCCACTCTGGGGGCACGCAGTCCTCGTCCCAACCCCGCAGCTTCTCTGCCTCCAGGCTGGCCTCTTCAGCCTCAAACTCTGCCTCCTTTCCCTGTGAGACCCTGTGTCTCAGACCTGATTGCCAGCTGAGGCTCCGTCTGATTTTCTTCTCTGCAGGTCCTAAGCCGCCTCCTTCCTGGACCACTGTCCGCCGGTCTGAGCTCACAACTCCTGTCCCCGGCTCTGCCTCCCACCTGTCTCTGCTGCCCCATCCACGGACCAGAGGAAAAGCTCTCCCCAAACAGCACACACTGAAATGACCCACTAGTCCAGGCCCTCGCGTCCAACTCCACATCTGTCCGAGTCTGAGTCTTTACGTTTTAAGCAATGTTTTCTAATCATGATCAGATTATATTTCCTGGGCTGCTTTTTCAGACGCAAACCTTACAAGGCTGTACTCAAACTACCGGCTCTGGGCATCACCAGGACCCAGCTTTGGTTTCTTTTCTCTCCTGGGTCACTGACACTGAGAACCCTCTCAGGCCTCTCAGCTAGATGGCTTCATGGCCCCCAGGGGACGGCAGAGTCACTCCCGGAGGGGGTGACGCCCTTTGTGGTCACTGTGTCTTATCCGTGCAAACTTCGTTTCAGAGGCCTCACGAGCACCATTTCACAGAGAGGCTGCCCAGGCTCAGGAGAGGAAGTAAACTTACCACCGTGAGAAGTGACAAGGTTGCTTGAACCCACGGCCCTTTACCAACATGCTAAAGGGCAAGGTCTGTGTTTCTGGGGCCGTGAGACCCCAACCAACACGTGCCCAGTATGCTGTGCTTAGTCGCCGCAGTTGTGTCCGGCTCTGTGTGGCCCCGCAGATGGTAGCCCACCAGACTCCTCTGTCCTTGGGACTCTCCAGGCAAGAATACTGGAGTGAATTGCCATGCCCTCCTCCAGGGGAGCTTCCCAACCCAGGGATCACACCCAGATCTCCTGCATTGCAGGCAGATTCTTTACCTGGGGACCCTCTGATCAGCCTGCAGCATCCTCAGTACCTGGAGTGTGGGGAAAAGGTCAGCGTTGGCCTGAAACCCCTGAAGGAGCCAGGACACAGCCAGATGTGTGCTTCCTTGAAGCCCTTCTAGACTCATTAGTTTTAAAAGGGGCTGAAACCCAGAAGACACCACTTCTCCAGAGGTTTTTTCTTCTCCTACCTCTAGTGACCGCAAGTCTCTGATATAAATGACACAACACCTGGGTCTCCTCTCCGCTGTCTCACTATGGAGTCCAGGTCACACAAATGCCTTACAGTGAGGGCTTTCAGGAATTAAACTATCTTGGATTTAAGACAGACTCTCTTCATGATTAAAGAAAAATGAAATAATGCCATTTGCAGCAATGTGAATGGACCTAGAGATTATCATATTAAGCAAAGTAAATCAGACAGAGAAAGACAAATATCATATGATATTGCTTATGTGCACGTGTGCTAAGTTGCTTCAGTCGTGTCCGACTCTTACAAACTATAGCCCACCAGGGTCCTCTGTCCATGGGTTTCCCCAAGCCAGAATACTGGAGTGGGTTGCCACGCCTTCCTCCAGGGGATCATCCTGACCTGGGATCGTCCTACCCTGGGATTGTCCTGACCCGGAGATCTTCCTGACCCTGGGATTGTCCTGACCCGGGGATCGTCCTGACCCAGGATCATCCTGACCCTGGGATCATCATGACCTGGGGATCTTCCTGACCCGGGATCGTCCTGACCCTGAGATCATCCTGACACTGGGATCGTCCTGACCCTGGGATCGTCCTGACCCGG
>NW_024070205.1:2228633-2232099 GCF_014754425.2 Oryx dammah | reverse complement strand
CATCCTGACACTGGGATCGTCCTGACCCTGGGATCGTCCTGACCCGGGATCGTCCTGACCCTGGGATCGTCCTGACTCTGGGATCGTCCTGACCCGAGAATCGTCCTACCCTGGGATCGTCGTGACCCGGAGATCTTCCTGACCCTGGGATTGTCCTGACCCGGGGATTGTCCTGACCCGGGATCATCCTGACCCTGGGATTGTCCTGACCCGGGGATCTTCCTGACCCAGGATCGATCCTGCATCTCTTATGTTCCCTGCACTGGCAGGCAGGTTCTTTACCACTAATAAAATCTAAAAATTTTAAAAATAAAAAGACAAATGCAAATGAACTTATTTACAAAACAGAAACAGACTCACAGACACAGAAAACAAACCTGTGGTTACCAGAGGGGAAAGCAGGGTGAGGGATAAATCAGGAGCTTGGGATTAACACGTACACAATAGTATACATAAAACAGATAAGCCACAGGACCTGCTGTATAGCACAGGAACCTGTATTCAATATTTTATAATAACCTATAAGGGAAAAGAATCTGAAAAGAAATATATATATATATATATATGTAATGTTTGGTACATAACTGAAGCATTGCGCTGTACACCTGAAACTAACATGATATTGTAAATCAACTACACGTCAATAAAAATTTTTAAAGAAGGAAAAAATCCATCTCAATAAAACAGTTAAGAAATAGAAAAATAAATAAATAAGCACAAAATAAGCAGAAACAACAACAAAAAGACAAACTCTCTTTGCACAATTCTCACCAATGAAGAACCACCAGAAGCAACTTCCGAATGCGGTAGACATTTCTTTCTTTTAGAAAATCTAAGGTGCCGAAGACACATTTGCGACCTCGCTGGCTCCGCTCTCAGCCGGTGTCAGCCTGTCCTGCCTCCTCTTGCCCTAAGGGCCCTGAGGATGTAGGCGGTGTCACAGTGCACTGGACGGAGACCCTGGTCTGAGAGGTGAAATATCTTTCTGACCAGATGATATATCTGCTCACTTGTATTTATAAAATGCAAGTGACCTTTTGAATGAGAAAGGTGGGAGTCTTTTCATAGATTATCCCTCCACACCTAGCAGGTGTAAAACAAAGGCACATTTGTTCAAGATAAGGGGATAAATGACAATAAAGTCACCGACCATCAATTTGCTATCGGACAGCAGGTCGCTTTGAGAAAGTCTCCCCTGAGCTGTTGAAGAGACAATGCTGCAGTCTACACACTTAAAATCACACACTCCCTGATTTCCTGCACCTGGACCTTGAAAAACGCACATACATAACGACATGTTTCATTCCTGCCTGCTGCTGCTGCTGCTGCTAAGTGGCTTCAGTCGTGTCCGACTCTGTGCGACCCCATAGACGGCAGCCCACCAGGCTCCCCCGTCCCTGGGATTCTCCAGGCAAGAACACTGGAGTGGGTTGCCATTTCCTTCTCCAATGCATGAAAGTGAAAAGTGAAAGTGAACTCGCTGGACTATAAAGCAAAGGCACAATTTCTAAAGCTGTTGTCAAATTTTATGTAAAAAATATGTAATACATGAAAAAAATCTATTCAGACATATTCCTTTCTTGCGAGTCGACTCACTAAGCACAGGCAGCTGCGAGCCGGCTCACTAAGCGCGGCCGAGAGGAGCTACCCCACGTCCGAGGTCAGAGGCGGCAGCCGAGAGGAGCTTCCCCGCGTCCGAGGTCAGTGGCGGCCGGCCGGGAGGAGACACCCTGCGTCCGAGGTCAGGGGCGGCCGGGAAAAGTCACCTCGCGCCTGAGGCGAGGGGCGGTGACCCTGGGGAGGCACCCACGCCCAAGGCCAGCGGCGGCAGCTGGGAGGAGCAACCCAGGAGCGGTGGCTGCGGAGGCGCAGGAGGGCATAGAGGAGCCATCCCACGTTGAAGGTCAGGAACGGGGGCATAAGGAGATACCCCACCTCCAAGGTAAGGAGCAGTGGCTGCGCTTTGCTGGAGCAGCCATGAAGAGATACCCCATGCCCAAGGTAAGAGAAATCCAAGAAGATGGTAGGTGTTGCAAGAGGGCATCAGAGGGCAGACACACTGAAACCATACTCACAGAAAACTAGTCAATCTAATCACACTAGGACCACAGCCTTGTCTAACTCAATGAAACCAAGCCATGCCCGCAGGGCAACCCAAGATGGGCGGGTCATGGTGGAGAGGCCTGACAGAGCGTGGCCCACTGGAGAAGGGAATGGCAAGCCACTTCAGTATTCTTGCCTTGAGAACCCCATGAACAGTATGAAAAGGCAAAATGATAGAACACCAAAAGAGGAACTCCCCAGGTCATTAGGTGCCCAATATGCTACTGGAGATCAGTGGAGAAATAACTCCAGAAAGAATGAAGGGATGGAGCCAAAGCAAAAACAATACCCTGCTATGGATGTGACTGGTGATAGAAGCAAGGTCCGATGCTGTAAAGAGCAATATGCATAGGAACCTGGAACGTCAGGTCCATGAATCAAGGCAAATTGAAAGTAGTCAAACAAGAGATGGCAAGAGTGAACGTCGACATTCTAGGAATCAACAAACTAAAATGGACTGGAATGGGTGAATTTAACTCAGATGACCATTATATCTACTACTGCGGGCAGGAATGCCTCAGAAGAAATGGAGTAGCCATCATGGTCAACAAAAGAGTCCGAAATGCAGTACTTGGATGCAACCTCAAAAACGACAGAATGATCTCTGTTCGTCTCCAAAGCAAACCATTCAATATCACAGTTATCCAAGTCTATGCCCCAACCAGTAACGCTGAAGAAGCTGAAGTTGAACGGTTCTATGAAGAACTACAAAATCTTTTAGAACTAACACCCAAAAAAGATGTCCTTTTCATTATAGGGGACTGGAATGCAAAAGTAGGAAGTCAAGAAACACCTGGAGTAACAGGCATATTTGGCCTTGGAATGCGGAATGAAGCAGGGCAAAGACTAATAGAGTTTTGCCAAGAAAACACACTGGTCATAGCAAACGCCCTCTTCCAACAACACAAGAGAAGACTCTACACATGGACATCACCAGATGGTCAACACCGAAATCAGATTGATTATATTCTTTGCAGCCAAAGATGGAGAAGCTCTATACAGTCAACAAAAACAAGTCCAGGAGCTGACTGTGGCTCAGATCATGAACTCCTTCTTACCAAATTCACACTTAAATTGAAGAAAGTAGGGAAAACTGCTAGACCATTCAGGTATGACCTAAATCAAATCCCTTATGATTATACAGTGGAAGTGAGAAATAGATTTAAGGGCCTAGATCTGATAGAGTACCTAATGAACTATGGAATGAGGTTCGTGACATTGTACAGGAGACAGGGATCAAGACCATCCCCATGGAAAAGAAATGCAAAAAAGCAAAATGGCTGTCTGGGGAGGCCTTACAAATAGCTGTGAAAAGAAGAGAGGCGAAAAGCAAAGGAGAAAAGGAAAGATATAAGCATCTGAA
>NW_024070205.1:2063339-2228623 GCF_014754425.2 Oryx dammah | reverse complement strand
TCCAGAAAAACATCTATTTCTGCTTTATTGACTATGCCAAAGCCTTTCACTGTGTGGATCACAATAAACTGTGGAAAATTCTAAGAGAAATGGGAACACCAGACCACCTGACCTGCCTCTTGAGAAACCTATATGCAGGTCAGGAAGCAACAGTTAGAACTGGACATGGAACAACAGACTGGTTCCAAATAGGAAAAGGAGTACGTCAAGCCTGTATATTGTCACCCTGCTTATTTAACTTCTATGCAGAGTACATCATGAGAAACGCTGGGCTGGAAGAAGCACAAGCAGGAATCAAGAGTGCCAGGAGAAATATCAATAACCTCAGATATGCAGATGACACCACCCTTATGGCAGAAAGTGAAGAGGAACTAAAAAGCCTCTTGATGAAAGTATAAGAGGACAGTGAAAAAGTTGGCTTAAAGCTCAACATTCAGAAAACGAAGATCATGGCATCCAGTCCCATCACTTCATGGGAAATAGATGGGGAAACAGTGGAAACAGTGTCAGACTTTACTTTTGGGGGCTCCAAAATCACTGCAGATGGTGACTGCAGCCATGAAACTAAAAGACGCTTACTCCTTGGAAGAAAAGTTATGACCAACCTAGATAGCATGTTCAAAAGCAGAGACATTACTTTGCCAACTAAGGTCCGTCTAGTTAAGACTATGGTTTTTCCAGTAGTCGTGTATGGATGTGAGAGTTGGAGTGTGAAGAAGGCTGAGCGCTGAAGAATTGATGCTTTTGAACTGTGGTGTTGGAGAAGACTCTTGAGAGTCCCTTGGACTGCAAGGAGATCCAACCAGTCCATTCTGAAGGAGATCAGCCCTGGGATTTCTTTGGAGGGAATGATGCTAAAAGCTGAAACTCCAGTAATTTGTCCACCTCATGCGAAGAGTTGACTCATTGGAAAAGACTCTGATGCTGGGAGGGATTGGGTGCAGGAGGAGAAGGGGACAACAGAGGATGAGATGGCTGGATGGCATCACTGACTCAATGGACGTGAGTTTGAGTGAGCTCTGGGAGCTGGTGATGGACAGGGAGGCTGGGCGTGCTGTGATTCATGGGGTTGCAAAGAGTCGGACACGACTGAGTGACTGAACTGAACTGAACTGACTAGAATGACCTTTGTCAGCAAAGTAGTATCTCTGCTTTTGAATATACTGTCTAGGTTGGTCACAGTTTTTCTTCCAAGGAGCAAGCGCATTTAAATTTCATGCCTTCAGTCACCACCTGCAGTGATTTTGGAGTCTTAGGAAATAAGGTCTGTCACTGTCTCCATTATTTCCCCATGTATTTGCCATGAAGTGATGGGACCAGATGCCATGATCTTTGAATGTTAAGTTTCAAGCCAGCTTTTTCATTCTCCTCTTTCACCTTCATCAAGAGACTCTTTAGTTTCTCTTCACTTTCTGCCATAAGGGTGGTGTCATCTGCATATCTGAGGTTATTGATATTTCTCCCGGCAATCTTGATTCCAGCTTGTGCCTCTTCCAGTCAGGCATTTTGCATGATGTAGTCTGCATAGAAGTTAAATAAGCAGGGTGACAATATATAACCTTGACATACTCCTTTCCCAATTTGGAACCAGAATTAAATTCAAAGAATTAAACCATGATAAAATATACACTAAAGTAAATTAATAATGATAATTCTTTTCCTCTGAAAATTCAGAAATGACTTAAGAATTTTATAGAAATTTGGGACCCTCCCCCTTTAACTATCAAATGTCATTAAACTTTAGATGTAAGATGTGTTGTTTCATGAGATATTTTGGTTAATACATTTCTAACTATTCAACAGTTATTTTGAGGAACACATACCCAACCTATAGGATGCAGGAAACTAACTTCTTTTTTTATTTTTTTCATTTTTCTTATATGTTTAATGACTCCTTCAGATACTTAAGGCTTCCCTCGTGGCTAGAGGTTAAAGCGTCTGCCTGCAATGCAGGAGACCTGGGTTCGATCCCTGGGTCGGGAAGATCCCCTGGAGAAGGAAATGGCAACCCACTCCAGTATTCTTGCCTGGAGAATCCCGTGGACAGTGGAGCCTGGAGGGCTACAGTCCATGGGGTCCCAAAGTTGGACACGACTGAGCGACTTCACTTCACTTCAGATACTTACACTAGAACCTGAAATGGCATTCAGAAATTCCTGACTTTGGACTAGATAGAAAATGTACCCCAAAAAGCAAGGATTGGGTAAACTTTAAAAGGTGGAAAGTTCAGAGCCGAGGCCACTGTCATTAGACATCTATACCCATAAAGGGCGAAAAGCAGAAAACGTCTTGTAATCACTGAGGTCTGCTCCATCACCAGCACGTAGTCCACACACGTTCTGGAGAAGAGGGGTGATCCTCTGACCAGGGCAGAGCTGGAGACATGAGCCCTGAGCAGTGTAAGAAGAGGCCCAGCGACGGCGCTAATTGGGGCACACCATGAGCCTGCCTAGAATCCTAAAGATTTCTCTCGTTTTCAGGGTGAAATCAAACCACCCTCTTGAAATGCTGCACAGACGTGTTTACCTCTCCTCCCAAGGTCTGCTCCCCATCTTAAATAACCAGAGTCTGAACCAACCCCAAAATTGCTTCCACAACTTAAATGTCCATCAACAGAGAAATGAATATAGAAAATGTGCTACATAGTACAAGGGAATACTAGTCAACCATTAAAAGGGACGAAATAATGCCATTTGCAGCAACATGGATGCAACTGCTGCCGCTGCCGCTAAATCGCTTCAGTCGTGCCCGACTCTGTGCGACCCCGTAGACAGCAGCCCACCAGGCTCCTCTGTCCATGGGATTCTCCAGGCAAGAACACTGGAGTGGGTTGCCATTTCCTTCTCCTGGATGCAACTAGAGATTATCATACTAGGTGAAGTAAGTCAGAGAAGCAGAAACATCATATAACACTCCCTATATGTGGAATCCAAAAGGAAATGATACAAATGAACTTATTTACAAAACAGAAAGAGACTGAGAGACTGAATTTATGGTTGCCAGGGGTAAGAAGGTGGCAGGCGGAGAGATACAGAGCTTGGCATGGACAGGTACACACTGCAGTATTGAAAATGGATAACCAATATGGGCCTGCTGCATAGCACACGGAACTTGCTCAACACTCTGTGGCAGCCTGGATGGGAGGTGAGTCTGGGGGAGAGTGGAGACATGTAGACACAGGGCCGAGTCCCTTTGCTCTTCACCTGGAACTATCACAACACGGCTCATCGGCTATATTCCAATACAAAAACAAAGTTTAAAAGTAAAATAAGGCAAAAGGAAAAAAATGAAAACTGGCTTCCATCCCTTAACACTTCCCTTTTTATGTCTGTTTAGAACTGTGTCTCCCAAAAGTACAGGGCAAGGACGCAAGCTGAAAGAAGTGGAAATGTCATATCCTGGGAAGTAAAACCATGAATAAGAGTGCCTTCAGGGGGCTTCCTGGGTGGCTCAGTGGTAAAGAATTCAGCTGCCAATGAAGAAGAAACGGGTTCAATCCCTGACCCGGAAACTCCCATGTACAGCAAAGCAACTCAGCCCACGTACTGCAACCGCACAGCCTGCGCACCAGGCACACTCTGAGAGGCTCAGAGTGCGGGAGAGCCGAGCGAACCAAACAAACCCACGCAGGAAGAAACAGGAAAGCCCAGGAAATCCTCACAAAGACATGATGCAAGATGGGGAAAGATGAGATATTTTAACAACCTGAAACGTGCGATTCTTCTATTTTAAAAAAATGTAACTTTCAGATCAGGTTTCAAAAGCTCAACTCAGCTGTATTTGGCTTGATTAAAATAAGGGACTGAGGGGCCCAAGCAAGGTGGGGGCCTGGGTCTGGGGTGAGCGCCTCGTGACGCTTGAGTCAGCACCGAGCTGAGGGCCTGGGTCAGCAGCATCCAGCAATCACCAGCTGGTCCGGAGGAATGGATGGAGGACGCGGTGCCACAGCCTGTGACGCAGGCAGGGGAGTGGAGAGAAAGCGCCCAGCGCCAGCCGGCATCCCGGACTGGAGACAGCAGAGACGGCACTGGCCGGGTGAAAGCAGCCTTTCCAGCCAAGCAGATGCAGAAGGGAGTCACCGCAGCTGGCAGATTCAGCAGCTTAGACAGAGGGTGGTGTTCCAAATGTCCCCCGAACACTTCATCAGGCCAGCATCACGAACGGAAAGTCTAAGGCAGTGAGGGTCCAGCCAACATTCTGGAAGTCGGTTGTCCCCTGCTCAGCCTCGTACATGAGGTCACAGTATATGGAGCTTCTCACATCTGACTGTTTTCCACCTTATTGTTCAGTCGCTCCGTCATGTCCGACCCTTTGCGACCCCATGGAGGTATTTTACCTACACTGTCTTAAAATTTCAGATACATAGGCAGAGCGGAGCCTCGCGTGGGCAAACCTGGCTGGGAGCTGGACCCTCACTCAGTGGTGCCCCATGAGCGGCACCAGTAGCGAACACATGCAGTGCAGCCCCAGGCAGGGGCGCAGACCTCGTTTACCATGCTCAGCCTGTCTCAGTCAGAGGAGCCTGATCCAAGCGTTCTCCTACATAGCTGGAGCCAAGTTCCGATACACAGCTGTCTCTGGAAGCCCTCAATAATTGCTAACGCTTTGGGGAATTTCTGACTGAAGAACTATATATACTTTTATATATGGCGACTCAGATGGTAAAGAACCTGTCGGCAATGCAGGAGACTCAATTCAGTCCCTGAGTTGGGAAGACCCCCTGGAGGAGGGCATGGAAACCCACTCCAGTGCTCCTGCCTGGAGAATCCCATGGGCGGAGGAGCCTGGTGGGCTGTACTATATGGGGTCAGAGAGTCGGACACACCTGCGCGGCTGGGCACGCACACACTACAGCCTGTGGGTCTCAGCTCCCTGGGGGCCCTGACGCTGTGGCCCAGTGTGGGCCCTGACACTGTAGGTCCCTGTGGGCCCTGACACTGTGCGGGTCCGTGTGGTCCTGTGGGAAGTGTGACTGTACAGCCCTCTCTTCTCTAGAACAGAGTTTCTCAGTCTCGGTGTCACTGACATTTGGGGCAGGATGACACTTTGCTGGGGGCTGTCCTGTGCATGGTGGGACATTAAGCAACATCCCTGGCCTCGCCCAGTGGACGCCAGCACCAGCACCCTCCCCTCGCCGTGACCACCGAAAAGGTCCAGAGCCACAGTCAGACGTCCCCAGGGGCAGGGCACTTCCAGTGAGAGCCCTGGTCAACGCATCACGACAGTGAGGTGCTGGTCATTCAACTCACGGGATCCGCGTGTCCAGGGAGGAGGTTCTCAGGTAAAGGTCTTTACTGGATAAATAATGCCAGGCCCAGTGCTGAGTTCTGGGGATACGAGGGTAAATACAACAGGCTCCTCGGAAGATCGTGTGATGCGCGTGATGGAGACGCAGAAACAGCAAGGATGCCTGGGGGGAAAATGCTTCAGCCTTAGCAAACACAAGATACTCTGACAACAAAACAAAGAATACAATCCCCGCAGGACAAAAAGGAGTTGGAGAGAAAAAGTGACATTTGGATCTTGAAAGATAGACAGACTCCACTAAGTGAGAGAATAGGGAGAGGCATTCCAAGAGGAGTTCAGGCAGAAAAGTGCGCGGGGGGCGGGGGCTGCAGCGAGCCGGGGTAGGGGGTTCCCTCCCAAGCGTGCAGGCACTGACCTCACTTCATTTTCCCTTTAACCATGTGCTGATACCGTCCAACAGCGATGCAGCGCGAACGGCCCAGGGTCTCCACCGAGTCATGTTAGGTTTAGCTTGCAGACGATTCCTGTCTCTCTGGGCAACAGCATCCCACTCTCAGGAAACCGGCCTCCAAAGTGAAGTGCCTTGTAAACACAGCCGCACTGACTGCACCGGACCGGAGAGCAGAGCTTGTCTTAAAGCTGCTGCGGTCCCCACGTGTTGCCTGAGCACTTAAAGTGCCCTCCTAGGGGGTTAAGAGGGCTTCCCTCCCGGTGGGTACCTCAGGAGTGGTGGGGCGTCCCGCTGCCTTAGGAGGTAACCCCTCAGTGAGACTAATTAGATTTTTTCCCAAAGAATCCCAGGCTATTGATTTGAGAATTGAAACTAGTATTGATGTATAGCAGCCAGTTCTACTTGAAGAATTAACTATAGAAATTTTTAAGCAAAGTAAGAAATGTCTACAATTTTTACTGCTTTTAGGCTTCACTTTTTAAAAATTCACCATTAACTCCCTTAGAAAGTCTGGGCTTCCTAAATAGATGAAATTATACATAATTTTGCCAAATGCCTTAAAATGTAAATTGATTATCTTGTTACAATGAAATATTTTTTGTTTATCCTTGAGACTACAGTGTTTTATAACATTTGTTTATTTAATGGTTTACCATTAGAAGGCAATGGCACCCCACTCCAGTCCTCTTGCCTGGAAAATCCCATGGGTGGAGGAGCCTGGTGGGCTGCAGTCCATGGGGTCACTAAGAGTCGGACACAACTGAGCGACTTCACTGTCACTTTTCACTTTCATGCATTGGAGAAGAAAATGGCAACCCACTCCAGTGTTCTTGCCTGGAGAATCCCAGGGACGGGGGAGCCTGGTGGGCTGCCGTCTCTGGGGTCACACAGAGTCGGACACGACTGAAGCGACTTAGCAGCAGCAGCAGCAGCAGCATTAAAATCACTCATTGATGCACAAAGCCCTTTGAAAATATACAAATGCTTCTCAAAGATATTGAAAGAAGAACTAGACAGATTGAGTCCTGCCTAGGTGGCAGTCACTGGGCTGGTGTTTTCTGTGACATATCTCATTTATTTCTCACAACCCCAGGTGAAAGTTATTATAATTATTTCCATCTTACAAAAGAGCAACTAGAGAGTTTAACTTGCCCAAGAAGCCACAGCTAAAATGGATGCCTTAGAATAGACCTACCCAGCCTCTTTCCCTGTCTTTCCTAAAGAGTAGAGATCTCCAACTCAACACTTCACTCCATTTTCTTTCCATCTCCCCACACTGGTCTCTCTAGTCCTTAGGACTAGACCCCCATCCATGTTCCTCCAAGCTCTCAGCCTTCATATTGCCTTTGTTCTTCTCACCAAAGGTCCTGGCTGCCCCGTAGGGGTGTTGGGGCTCAAAGCAGGAGGTCACCATTCTCCCCAACCTGATGGTGGTGGGTTAGTCCACATCCAACTCTACTTCTGTCTCTTAAGAGTTTACCCGTTTATAAGACTTGGACACAAATGCCAGTAATCACTTGATCCTAGACCATGGCTACCTAAGAATCTCTTCTTATCTCATACTTTTGAAATATGACCTTGCAAAACTATTTTATGGTACTCGTCTTACTCTGCTGACAACTTCACTCAGCATGATCATCTCCAGGTCCATCCATGCTGCTGCAGGTGGCATCACTTCGTTCCTTTCACTCACTGAGTGAGAGTCCATTGTGCACGCGTCCCACATCTCCATGCATTTCCCTGCTGGTGGACGCTTAGATGGCTTCCATGTCTTGACTGTCGTAGATAGTGCTGCTATGAACACTGGGGAGCATCTTTCTGCATTCGTATTTTCTTTTATATATATATATATATACCCAAGAGTAGCTGGCTCATACAGTAGCTCTAAAACCTCTTTTTCTTCATTTTTCACATGTAGTCCCTTGGCAGTCCACATAAACTCCACCTCTAAAGTGCATAAAACATATTCACTCTTTTCATCTCTGCAACCCGTGCCCTGATCCAGACTATCACAGTGTTTACTGGATCGTGACAGCAGCTTTCTAATCGTTCTCCTAGCTTCCTCCATTCAGGACTACAAGAGAAGAGTTTTAGGGATTGTAAGAGAGCGAGAGTAGACATTTCAACCAGTTTCAAGTGTCCAAGGAAACCTCCTGAAGGAGACTTGAATGATAGATAGGATAAGAATACAGCAGTGGCATTGAGAGAAAGGTGAGCACAGTGAAACAATACACATAAAAAGAACAGAAATGCCTCAGCAGTCCAGGGTTTAGGGCTCTGTGCTTCCACTGCATGGGGCACAGGTTCAACTCCTGGTTGGGGAACTAAGATCCCATATGCAGCATCACGCAGCAAAAGAAAAATAAATAAATAAGTAGAATAAACAGTCACCCTTTGGTGGCACTGGGAGCCACGATACTGTGTCCCCCACACCTGCAGAAAGAGTTTGCCTTGTATATTTGGCTGTTCTTGAAATGATGGCTTTGTGTTAACTTGCTCATATGTGAGCTATTCAATCTTAAATGACCAATGTTCAATTCCCAATCAATCTATAAGAAAAATTTTGTTTAGCTCAATTATTTTGTAGACAAGTTCTTGCTCATGGAACATGGTGATTACTACTCTTGCTGTTAAGCAATATCCTTGTTGATGAGAAAGAAGAGGTAATCTTACAAGTTTAATGTTTGATTTGAGACAATGGTGGATTTATCAGTGAAGTCTATTTTAACCAAAAAAAAATAAAGAAAGTATGCTTTCTAGGTAACAGATTTCTCAAGTAAGTTGTTTTGCATATGACAAATATAGAATTGGTTATTCGAGGGGGCTAAATTAAAAAATAAATGCTACAAAATAAAGTAGGTTCACTTATGGTTCAGATTTTAAAACTAATCCTTATAAATAAGGTAGAAATAATATTCTTTCTTCCTCCTCAGCACCAAAGACAATTCCCTATTGGCCTAGATTTTGGAAAGTGAGACAAGCTGGGAGTCCCCTGGGGGTCCAGCGGCTAAGCCTCCATGACCCCAATGTAGGGGGCCCCGGTCAGGGAACTAGATCCCACACGCTGCAACTAAGAGTCCACATGTCACAACGAAAGATCCCACATCCTGCAACTAAGACCCAGCACAACCAAACAAACAAGCAAATATTTTTAAGAAGACACGCTGTCCAGGAAAAAGCACTATTTTGATCACCTTCCTATAAGACTTACAGATAAAAACCAAGAGAGGGAAAATTCCTTCATCCTAAGACTCAAGGAAAAATCTTGATTTTTCTCTACTGAGTACTCAGTGCCCTCCTCGCTCAGGTGCTTTAAGGAGGAGGGAAGTTTACGGGGAGTGGTGCTGCTATCAGGAGATTGAGCAGGGATGGTGAAGATGGGGGCTGGGGGTTGCAGAGGCCAGAGTAAATACCTGTTATACATGCACAGACATGCACACACAGTTTACAAATATGAAGCTATCTAGAAAGCCATGTATGTCCTGGGATACGGATAACCACACAAAGCCAGATAGCAAGTACTTTCAGATGAATAATAAGTGAGCAGTTGAGAAGGCAGTTTCTGTCTACACAGCTAAAGAGTGACTCCCTCTGAGTTTCTCTTGGGAAGAAATCCATAAACTGGGTAATAGTGCATGACCTTGGGCTCCAAACAGTGTTGCAGGGATTAGACAAAATGTATTTCAAGCTCCTGAAAGAAAAAGATACATAAATATATTGTCAGAGAACTGACTATATTGGTCAAGCAAAACTGAGACCACTTTCAGCAAGTTTTAAAGGGAAATTCCCAACTGAGCGTTTTCAGGCCGAAGTCTGTTTTTCCGGGTGTTATTTCAGCTCCCCGCTTTTGTGGCTTGTGAGGGCTGTACTGGACTGCTCACAGGGAGAGTCCCACTTCCGACTTCTCCGTCTGGAGTCTGAGCAGTAACACCGGTCCGTGCGGCCGCGCTCCTTGGGGCGGAGTGAGGAGGAGGCTCACGCCCGTGGGGACACGCGGCCTGTGGGGTCACACCGTGTCGGGCTGGTGAAGGTGAACCTCACCTCAGCGACACCACAGTGTTACAGCTGGAAATAGCACTACAAAAGTCTAGCTTCGGTGTTAGCACACTAATAATTCAATCGTAAATTTCCCAACGTACCTAGACTCGGAAAATGACTTAGCAGTTTTCACAGATTTACGGACATGTAAACACATATTCTATTCAGAAATAAAGTTTAGTGATGCCTTGATTCCTTACATACAAAACCAAAAGAAGTATATTTTATTCTCTAGATTTCAATTTTTCTTTTATTTCCGAGAATTCTGTATTCCGTTTTCTGATTACAGTTGGAAAAGGTTTGCACTTTTTCCGAGCACATGGTCTGGCTTGAAAAGAGATTGAGACAAAAATAACCAATTTTTTAATCATTAACTAGTTTCATCATTTACATCTAGGGTTCCTACTTTCTTTGATTTTATATCATGCTTCCCAGAAGATTTTTCCATTAATATTAACAGCTTTATGAATCTCATTACTCTGATTTATGCCTTTTCAATTTATTTAAGGTTGTGTCAATATTAAAATTATCTGTCCCTTGTGAGCAACTTCAATAATGTTTAGATGCAAAATAGTTTTAAACATTACCTAGCAGGCAAAAATCCATGTTACTACTAATAATGCCATCCTCCCTAACAGAATTAACTAATAATTAATAAGCATTATATTGAAGAATTATGAGCCAATCTAAATACTACCATAAAGATGCTACGAGCTATCCTGCTATTTCTGACTTTCAGGTCAGTTCAGTTCCCTCGCTCAGTCGTGTCCACCTCTGCGTTAGTTGACCTCAAATGCACTTGCTCTTTTTTTAAAAAATAAAAGTGTGTGGAAGGACGTGGTGGGGTCAAAACATGAACTGAAATGTTGAAAACCAGCGCCAAGACACCTAAAGGAAGCAGGGAACAAAATCAAGTGAATGTTTGTCCTAAAATTTCTATTTTAGGAGGCTTGCATTTCTAGGAAGATGGAGTAGCCATATTTCCCTATTCCTCCCACTAAGTTCAACTACAAGTCCGGGACATTATCTATTAAACAAACATACAACAGAATGTTGGAGGAAAGAGGCAGGCGACGCAGGGAGGGAACTCAGGACTAAAGGAGCAGCTCGGTGGGGGTGCCCAGGACGGCTCTTCTCGTCGTGTGGCTCAGACGTACCAAATAAGCCAGCCACCAGGAAACTCCAGTGCAGAGCCCACCCAGCCCACCGCCCAAAAAAGGAAGACAATTCTGCTCTTTCTAGCCAAACGACCAGTGCAGGGTAAGACTAGCAAGACCAAAACAAACAAGCAAACAAACAAGCAGACAATGACTGCTCTATTCTCATCAAACCCGCCAGAAAAACTGGTTCCACCCCTGATTGCACCACCAAAGGCCAAGTGGGTGGGGAGCGAGGGAGGGGTAACATGGAGGTGGGAGAGTGGGCAGTACACTAGGGTATAAGGTAGTCTCAAGGGTTCCTATACACCATGGGGGACACAGCCAACAATTCTGTAATAACTATAGATGGAACATGAATTAGGAGGTTTGGAATGATATATACACAAATATATATATATATATATATATATATGTTAGGACTGATGCTGAAACTGAAGCTCTAATACTTCGGCCACCTGATGTGGAAAGCAGACTCACTGGAAAAAAACCCTGATGCTGGGAAAGATTGAGAGCAAGAAGAGAAGGGGATGACAGAGGATGAGACGGTTAGAGGGCATCACCGACTCAATGGACATGGGTTTGGGTGATCTCCGGGAGTTGGTGATGGACAGGGAGACCTGGTGTGCTGCAGTCCATGGGGCTGCAGAGAGTTGGACACGACTGAGCGACTGAACTCAACTAAACTGGAACAAGATAGAAAGTGCAGAGATGGGGACGTTATTTTTGGCAAAGAAGACAAGAATATACAATGGGGAAAAGATAGCCTCTTCAATACATCGTGCTGGGAAAACTGGACAGTTACATGTAAAAGAATGAAATTAGAACACTTCCTAACACCACACACAAAGATAAACTCAAAATGGATTAAAGACCTAAATGTAAGACCAGAAACTATAAAAATCTTAGAGGAAAACATAGGCAGAACACTCAATCACATAAATCAAAGCAAGATCCTCTATGACCCTCCTCCTAGAGTCACGGAAATAAAAACAAAAGGAAACAAGTGGGACCTGATTAAACTTAAAAGCTTTCGCACAGCAAAGAAAACTATAAACAAGGTGAAAAGATGACCCTCAGAATGGGAGAAAATAATAGCAAATAAAACAACTGACAAAGGATTAATTTCCAAAATATACAAGCAGTTCATACAACTCAAAACCAGAAAAACAAACAACCCAATCAAAAAGTGACAAAAAGACCTAAACTGACATTTCTCCAAAGACAACTTACAGATGGCTAACAAACACATGAAGAGATGCTCAACATCGCTATTATTCAGTTCAGTTCAGTCTCTCAGTCGTGTCCAACTCTTTGCGACCCCATGAATCGCAGCATGCCAGGCCTCCGTGTCCATCACCAACTCCCAGAGTTCACTCAAACTCACGTCCATCGAGTCAGTGATGCCATCCAGCCATCTCATTCTCTCTCATCCCCTTCTCCTCCTGCCCCTAATATCCCCAGCATCAGAGTCTTTTCCAATGAGTCAACTCTTCGCATCAGGTGGCCAAAGTACTGGAGCTTCAGCTTCAGTATCATTTCTTCCAAAGAACATTCAGGGCTGATCTCCTTTAGAATGGACTGGTTGGATCTCCTTGCAGTCCAAGGGACTCTCAAGAGTCTTCTCCAAGACCACAGTTCAAAAGCATCAATTCTTTGGCGCTCAGCCTTCTTCACAGTCCAACTCTCACATCCATACATGACCACTGGAAAAATCATAGCCTTGACTAGATGGACATTTGTTGACAAAGTAATGTCTCTGCTTTGAAAAATGCTGTCTAGGTTGGTCATAACTTTCCTTCCAAGGAGTAAGCATCTTTTAATTTCATGGCTGCAGTCACCATCTACAGTGATTTTGGAGCCCCAAAAAATAAAGTCTGACACTGTTTCTACTGTTTCCCCATCTATTTCCCATGAAGTGATGGGACCAGATGCCATGATCTTCGTTTTCTGAATGTTGAGCTTTACGCCAACTTTTTCACTCTCCTCTTTCACTTTCATCAAGAGGCTTTTTAGTTCCTCTTCACTTTCTGCCATAAGGGTGGTGTCATCTGCATAGCTGAGGTTATTGATATTTCTCCCAGCAAACTTGATTCCAGCTTGTGTTTCTTCCAGTCCAGAGTTTCTCATGATGTACTCTGCATAGAAGTTAAATAAGCAGGGTGACAATATACAGCCTTGATGTACTCCTTTTCCTATTTGGAACCAGTCTGCTGTTCCATGTCCAGTTCTAACTGTTGCTTCCTGACCTGCATACAGGTTTCTCAAGAGGCAGGTCAGGTGGCCTAGTATTCCCACCTCTTTCAGAATTTTCCACAGTTTATTGTGGTCTACACAGTGAAAGGCTTTGGCATAGTCAATAAAGCAGAAATAGATGTTTTTCTGGAACTCTCTTTCTTTTTCCATGATCCAGCAGATGTTGGCAATTTGATCTCTGGTTCCTCTGCCTTTTCTAAAACCAGCTTGAACATCTGGAAGTTCACGGTTCATGTATTGCTGAAGCCTAGCTTGGAAAATTTTGAGTATTATTTTACTAGCATGTGAGATGAGTGCAATTGTGTGGTAGTTTGAGCATTCTTTTGCATTGCCTTCTTTGGGATTGGAATGAAAACTGACCTTTTCCAGTCCTGTGGCCACTGCTCAGTTTTTCAAATTTGCTGGCATATTGAGTGCAGCACTTTCATAGCATCATCTTTCAGGATTTGAAATAACTCAACTGGAATTCCATCACCTCCACTAGCTTTGTTCATAGTGATGCTTTCTAAGGCCCACTTGACTTCACATTCTAGGATGTCTGGCTCTAGGTGAGTGATCACACCATTGTGATTATCTGGGTCGTGAAGATCTTTTTTGTACAGTTCTTCTGTGCATTCTTGCCACCTCTTCTTAATATCTTCTGCTTCTGTTAGGTCCAGACCATTTCTGTCCTTTATCGAGCTCATCTTTGCATGAAATGTTCCCTTGGTATCTCTAATTTTCTTGAAGAGATCTCTAGTCTTTCCATTCTGTTGTTTTCCTCTATTTCTTTGCATTGATTGCTGAAGAAGGCTTTCTTATCTCTTCTTGCTACTCTTTGGAACTCTGCTTTCAGATGCTTATATCTTTCCTTTTCTCCTTTGCTTTTCGCCTCTCTTCTTTTCACAGCTATTTGTAAGGCCTCCCCAGACAGCCATTTTGCTTTTTTGCATTTCTTTTCCATGGGGATGGTCTTGATCCCTGTCTCCTGTACAATGTCACAAACCTCCGTCGATAATTCATCAGGCACTCTATCTATCAGATCTAGGCCCTTAAATCTATTTCTCACTTCCACTGTATAGTCATAAGGAATTTGATTTAGGTCATACCTGAACGGTCTAGTGGTTTTCCCTACTTTCTTCAATTTAAGTCTGAATTTGGCAATAAGGAGTTCATGATGTGAGCCACAGTCAGCTCCTTGTCTTGTTTTTGTTGACTGTATAGAGCTTCTCCATCTTTGGCTGCAAAGAATATAATCAATCTGATTTCAGTGTTTACCATCTGGTGATGTCCATCTGTAGAGTCTTCTCTTGTGTTGTTGGAAGAGGGTGTTTGCTATGACCAGTGCGTTCTCTTGGCAAAACTCTATTAGCCTTTGCCCTGCTTCATTCTGCATTCCAAGGCCAAATATGCCTGTTACTCCAGGTGTTTCTTGACTTCCTACTTTTGCATTCCAGTCCCCTATAATGAAAAGGACATCTTTTTTGGGTGTTAGTTCTAAAAGGTCTTGTAGGTCTTCATAGAACTGTTCAACTTCAGCTTCTTCAGTGTTACTAGTTGGGGCATAGACTTGGATTACCGTGATATTGAATGATTTGCCTTGGAAACAAACAGAGATCATTCTGTCGTTTTTGAGACTGCATCCAAGTACTGCATTTCAGACTCTTTTGTTGACCATGATGGCTACTCCATTTCTTCTGAGGGATTCCTGCCTGCAGTAGTAGATATAATGGTCATCTGAGTTAAATTCACTCATTCTAGTCCATTTTAGTTCGCTGATTCCTAGAATGTCGACGTTTACTCTTGCCATCTCCTGTCTGACCACTTCTAATCTGCCGTGCTTATTTAACTTATATGCAGAATACATCATGAGAAATGCTGGACTGGAAGAAACACAAGCTGGAATCAAGATTGCCAGGAGAAATATCAATAACCTCAGATATGCAGATGAAACCACCCTTATGGCAGAAAGTGAGGAGGAACTAAAAAGCCTCTTGATGAAAGTAAAAGAGGAGAGTGAAAAAGTTGGCTTAAAGCTCAACATTCAGAAAACGAAGATCATGGCATCCAGTCCCATCACTTCATGGGAAATAGATGGGGAAACAGTAGAAACAGTGTCAGACTTTATTTTGGGGGGCTCCAAAATCACTGCAGATGGTGATTGCAGCCATGAAATTAAAAGAGGCTTACTCCTTGGAAGAAAGGTTATGAGCAACCTAGATAGTATATTCAAAAGCAGAGACATTATTTTGCCGACTAAAATCCATCTAGTCAAGGCTATGGTTTTTCCAGTAGTCAAGTATGGATGTGAGAATTGGACTGTGAAGAAGGCTGAGCACTGAAGAATTAATGCTTTTGAACTGTGGTGTTGGAGAAGACTCTTGAGAGTCCCTTGGACTGCAAGGAGATCCAACCAGTCCATTCTGAAGGAGATCAGCCCTGGGATTTCTTTGGAAGGAGTGATGCTAAAGCTGAAACTCCAGTACTTTGTCCACCTCATGCGAAGAGTTGACTCATTGGAAAAGCCTCTGATGCTGGGAGGGATTGGAGAAGAAGGGGACGACAGAGGATGAGATGGCTGGATGGCATCACTGACTCGATGGACGCGAGTCTGAGTGAACTCCGGGAGTTGGTGATGGACAGGGAGGCCTGACATGCTGCGATTCAGGGGATCGCAAAGAGTCGGACACGACTGAGCGACTGAACTGAACTGAATTTGCCTTGATTCGTGGACCTGACGTTCCAGGTTCCTGTGCAATACTGCTCTTTACAGCATCGGACCTTGGTTCTATCTCCAGTCACATCCACAACTGGGTATTGTTTTTGCTTTGGCTCCATCCCTTCATTCTTTCTGGAGTTATTTTTCCACTGATCTCCAGTAGCATGTTGGGCACCTACTGACCTGGGGAGTTCCTCTTTCAGTATCCTATCATTTTGTCTTTACATAAGTGTTCATGGGGTTCTCAAGGCAAGAATACTGACGTGGTTTGCCATTCCCTTCTCCAGTGGATTACATTCTGTCAGACCTCTCCACCATGACCCGCCTGTCTCGGGTTGCCCCGCGGGCATGGCTTAGTTTCATTGAGTTAGACAAGGCTGTGGTCCTAGTGTGATTAGGTTGACGCTCATGATTAGAGAAATGCAAATCAAAACTACAATGAGAGATCACCTCACATTGGTCAGAATGGCCATCATCAAAAATTCTACAAACAATAAATGCTGGGGAGGGTGTGGAGGAAAGGGAACACTTTGGCACTGTTAGTGGGAATGTAAATGGATACAGGCGCTATGGAAGATGGTATGGAGATTCCTTTAAAAACTAGGAATAAAACCACCATATGACCCCAAAATTCCACTCTTAGGCATATACCCTGAGGAAACCAAAATTGAAAAAGACACATGTATCCCATTGTTCATTGCAGCAGTATGTACAATAGCTAGAACATGGAAGAAACCTAGATGTCCATCGACAGATGAATGGAGACAGAAGTTTTGGTACCTATACACAATGGAGTATTACTCAGCTACAAAAAGGAATGCATTTGAGTCAGTTCTAATGAGGAGGATGAACCTAGAGCCTATTGTACAGACTGAAGTAAGTCAGAAAGAGAAAGATAAATATCATATTCTAACGCATATATCTTACTTACTTACTGTGCCTCACTCAGTTGTGTCCGACTCTTTGCGACCCCGTGGACTGTAGCCAACAGGCTCCTCCGTCCATGGGATTCTCCAGGCAAGAATACTGGAGTGGGTTGCCATTTCCTTCTCCAGGGGATCTTCCCAACCCAGGGATCGAACCCAGGTCTCCCACAATATGGAATCTAGAAAAATGGTACTGAAGAATTTATTTACAAGGCAACAGTGGAGAAACAGACAGAGAACAGACTTATAACATGGGGAGAGGAGGAGGGTGGAGATGTATGGAGAGAGTAACATGGAAGCTTACGTTACCATATGTAAGATAGGCAGCCAACGGGGATTTGCTGTAAGGGTCAGGAAACTTAAAGAGGGCCTCTGTATCAACCTAGAGGGGTAGGGTGGGGAGGGAAGATGGGAGGGAGGTTCAAAAGGGAGGGGACATATGTATACCTATGGCTGCTTCATGTTAAGGTTCGACAGAAAACAACAAAATTCTGTAAAGCAATTATCCTTCAATTAAAAAATAAATTTTATAAAAGGGCCTACAGCATAGCACAGGGAACTATATACTCAAAACTCTATAATAACCTATATGGAAAAACAATCTGAAAAAGAATAGACGTATGAATATAAATAACTAAATCACTTTGCTGTGCATCTGAAATAAACACACTATCACAAAGCAAATATATTCCAATATAAAATAAAAAATTTAAAATAATCATTATCTTAAAAAAAGAAGTATGTTATTATGTGGGGTCTCTAACATGTAAACAACGAGTAAGTGGCAGAATGGGCTTTGCTGATCTTCATCTTTAAATTCTTTACATTATTAGCACCATTTTTAGAGTAATCATTTACTGACCACAACTTTTGTTTTAAAGCATCCTTCCTTTCTCATACATACTTTACTGCATATTTTCTTGAACTCTGAGTGTTTGGGGCAAAGAGAATGTTCCAGGAATAGTCTTCTGTTCTCTTCCTTCCAAACAACCAAATAAATACAAGAATAATTGTGCAATACGTAAGCAGAGGAAATAAATCTTGCCAGCCATGACCCGCCGCCTTGCCCCTCTGTGACTGCTTTCTCAGCAAACACATGTTCTGCTCTTTTATTTTAGGTAGCAGTAAACACCAGAAGTGCATGTCAGTCAACAATGTACTTGAGGTGAGAAGAAAGTATGTCTGAAATCCTTTTATCCACATGGAAATTGTAAAATAATCTGCATTAATCATCTAGTGTACTCCAAATGAACTATGTGTCCAGAGAGACCATTCAAAGCATTTATTGTCATTGAACATATGGCTTGTTTTCAATATCGCACTGATTATTTTCAACACACACATAAATACGAGAGTAAGGGGAAGTTTATTCTACCAGATTTTAAAACAGATGTCAATTATATTGAAGTGTTCCATAAGGGGCACTAACTTTGTTATTGACTTTGTAATGGAGACAGCCAACTACTGTAATTAGTCATTGATCCCCACGGCATGTAGGTTTGTAGTCAAATAAAGAGAACTTGAATTCCATTCATGAGATACATCATCTCAGTACCCCAGTACTACTCTGCACCTGTTCAAAGTGCCATGTGCTGTAAAAAGTTAAATGTGAGTCTTAATCATAAATCTGTCACTGACAAATTTTATTTTCTTGGGCTCCAATATCACTGTGGACAGTGACTGCAGCCATGAAATTAAAAGACACTTGCTCTTTGGAAGAAAAGCTATGACAAACCCAGGCAGTGTATTAAAAAGCAGAGACATCATTTTGCCAACAAAGGGCCGTCTAGTCAAAGCTACAGATTTTCCAGTAGTCAGGTACACATGTGAGACTGGACCATACATAAAGCTGAGCATTGGAACTCATGCTTAAGAACTGTGGTGTTGGAGAAGACTCTTGAGAGTCCCTTGGACTGCAAAGAGATCTAACCAGACAATCCTAAAGGATATCAGTCCTGAATATTCATTGGAAGGACTGATGCTGAAGTTCCAATACTTTGGCCAGCTGATGCGAAGAGCTGATTCATTGGGAAAGACCCTGATGCTGGGAAAGACTGAAGGCGGGAGGAGAAGGGGGAGACAGAGGATGAGATGGTTGGATGGCATCACCAACTCAAAGGACATGAGTTTGAGCAAGCTCTGGGAGACAGTGAAGGACGGGGGCTTGCCGTGAGGTGCTCAATGAGACCGCAAAATGCACGAGTTAGAGAGTGAACACAACAACAACCAGAAACAGCAATTCTGGCGAAGAGTCACCGAAACCACCACTGGAAAGCAGGCAGAGAGCTAAAGCGGACGGCCGAGGAAAGAGGATATTAGAAACGCTTACTGTCTCTCTAGTGTCTCAGATGATCTTAAAAAAGAAATCCTTGTTTTCAACAGACACAGTATTTCTTTTTGAAACTGAAGCGTAGTTGATTTACAATATTGTGTTAGCTTCTGGCGAACAGCGCAGCAATTCAGTCATACATATATATAGAAGCAAGACCTGAACTACATCTAATCATGGGGTGGAGAGAGAGAGAATGAGATTTCATTTCCCCCAGGGAATAAAGCCAGACCCTGATGGTCCAAGAACAACCCTACCACTGAACCACCTCGTGCCCTCCATTTCCAGCCTCCAGTCATGTTTGTTCCTGCAGTTCCTCAAAGACGTCAGGCTCCTTCCCATCACTGGCCCTCCCTGATCTTTTATTTCTCCATAAAGGCAGTATCGCCCTCTAGCTGCTCCAGCCAAAGCCCCAGGGGGCATCTTTCAGTCTCTTGCTCCTCTTGTCCACGCTCTGCCTCAGCTCTGTCCCCAGAACAGATGAGCCCATCCCCTTTGGTCTCTATGAACCAGCGTCCTGGGTCCTCCTCTCTCCCTGCGTGCACTCTCACTGCTCTTCTCTATTCGCAGCAGTCAGGGCAGCTTTGGGAAGAGTGATGTCTGGGATGATGGGGGCAAAGTGCATACCCTGTAACTCTGGTGAGCAGAGGGGAGACTCATCTCAGTCCTGAGCCCCATTTCACCTACAGAGCAGACAACCAACTCTGTCTCCTCCTGATACTAAGACTGATGAAATGGTTTTTCAGGCAAACTCTAGCATCAGTATCTTCATCTCTATCCACTGAAGCTTGCCCACCTGTCCTGGGCTCTCTCTGCCCTGCCTCTCCTTTCTTGGGCCCGTGAAGGTCATTAGGTCCCTAATGACTTGGGTTGCATCTCTGAGTCCGTGACTGTGATTTCCCAGCAAAACGCCTGGCATCTGCTCTGCAAGTAATTTTGAGTGAATGAAAGGAATAAATGCAGAAAAGTAGTCCTGCTATGAGAGATGCATTCCTCCGTAGGGTACTAAGCATCAGTAGGAAGCTCAGTGGGACCTAGCCTCTTGCTTCCTGAAAGCAAGAAAGAATACAAGAAGTATTGTACAAAGAATACAAGAAAGCAATTTTCCTTAGGAAAAGGAAAAATCCTGTTTCCTCGCTCCATCCCAGTTTCTTTTCTTTGGGCTCGTCCTGTCTGCAGAGCTTTTGAGTTAAGTTTCTCCTGCCACTACGAGCTCGTTCCAATAAGCCGGTAACTCTGAGCACACCTGCCGCTTCTTCACATGATGTTCTTAACTCAGCGAGGACAGGGATCCTGTGTCTTTTAGCACGACAGGCCCTTTAGCATCATAATGCAGAATTATAAATTTTCCCCAAGTGTGTCATGACTACCCTACAGGCCATTTTGTAGATTTTTTTTTCAATGACCCTCAAAAAAAAAAAAAAAAAAAAAAAAAGGTCCTGTGCAGGAGGATTAAAAATCTCTCCGAGAACTTCCTTCCTTTAACAGCTTTCCCAGAAGGAATGCCCGTGGGCTCATGGTCTGACTTCCTGCCCCGGTTAGAAGCATCACGGTATAAGACAGGCTCACCCTAGTTTTCATCAGATAAATGATGTTTACCTAAAATGAATGCCTGTGTTGGCTGAAAAGCAAAGGAAGCAGTGAATCTGGCTAGACGGTCACATCTCAGGCGTGTCCACACAGAGAGGCATTTTCCTTTAGTGCAAACTGAGTTTCACTCGCTGAAACTCTGTCTTGAGTCTGTCACTCACAAGCTGTGTGAAGCGGGTAAGAGGTGTTGAGGCAGGAGAACCTGGGGAGAATCCTACCAATATGGATGCTGTGTTTCCTTCACAGGCAGAGGGAGTGTCAGCTGCAGTTCCCCTTACTGGTCCCCAAACAGCAAGCGACCACCAACACTTTCCATGTGGACAGACGCACGTTTCCTGAGTCAATACCTGGCCACAACTAAGAGATTCATGTTGCCTCAAGGTTGGTACAAGATTTGCCCCTTTCTTTTTTTAGGTAATTTATTTTTATTTATCTTTTTAATTGGAGCACAATTGCTTTACAACGCTGTGCTCGTTTCTGCTGCACAACAGCATGGATCAGCTACCTGTATACATATGTGCCCTCCCTATGGGCCTCCCTCCCATGCACCCTTACAGTTCTAAAGAAGACAGGGACAGCCATTGGGGTTGATCAGTGGCCTTCAGAAGGATACATTCAAATCCCCCTAGGAGCCCTGAATGTGACCTTACTGGAAACAGGGTCTTTGCAACAAGCAGTAGGGACTTCCCTGGTGGTCCAGCAGTTAAGAATCCACCTGCCAATGCAGGGGACACAGGTTTGACCCCTAGTCGGGAAACCGAGATTCCTGTCTGCCACAACTGAGACCCGTCACCGCCAAACGTAATTAAATACTAATGTTAAAACACTGGTGCCTTTATAAGAGGAAGGACACAGAGAAAGAGACAGCCAGCGACTACCAGAGGGAGCCTCAGAGGAAGCGCAGTCCTGCCGGCGCCCTGCTTTCAGACCTCCAGCCTCAAGAACTTGAGAGTAAATGGTGGTGTTTTAAAGCGCCCGGGGTCCCCTGGTGACTCAAAGAACCCGCCTGCCAATGCAGGAGACCTGGGTTCAGCCCCTGAAGATCTCCCCAGAGGAGGAAGCGGCAGCCCTCCACAGTCCTCTTGACCGGGAAATCCCATGGACACAGGAGTCTGGTGGGCTACAATCCGTGAGGTCGCACAGAGCTGGGCATGGCTTAGTGACGAAAGCCCCATGCACCACAAAGCACCCGGCTGGTGGCGATTTGCTGTAGCAGCCCTGGGAAGCTAACATACCGCATTGGTAGGGAGTTTCCTCTCCCGTGTCAGGGATAAGCATGCTAGACACGCGTCTCTTGCTGGGTCTCTCACACCCTAATAAACTGACAACCCAATTCTCCTGCCATCAGCTCTGAGTTAGAGAAACGCTCCTCTGATTCCTCCAGGTTTACATGCACTTGTTTATATGTGTGTGTGTTCATGTGTGTGTGTGCACGTGTGCAATTTTACTGCTCACTTTTATTCTGTCTTGTTTATTTCTTATTTATTTTTTAAGACTACTTTGTTGTGGACCATTTTTAAAGTCTTCATTGAATTTGTTACAATATTGCTTCTGTTTTATGGTTTGGTTTTTTGGCCACGAGGCATGTGGGATCCTAACTCCCCAATCTGGGATGGAACCCACACCCCCTGCAACGGACGGTGAAGCCTTAACCACTGGACCACCAGGGAAGTCTCTAATTTTGTTACTTATATTCATTACTTATTATTTATTTTAAAATCACTGTATGCAGTTTTATCACGTGTGCAAATCCGTGTCATCATGACCAGAATCAACATCCAGAGCAGCAAATGCTCCCTTGTCTCATCCCTTTTTCCCTTAACAAGCCCTTCCTTGCTCCCCTCCCCTAAAATCTGGCAACCGCTAATCTGTTCTCCATCATTATAATTCTGTTGTCTTAATCAGTTCAGTTCAGTCGCTCAGTCGTGTCCGACTCTTTGCGACCCCATGGGTTGCAGCACACCAGGCCTCCCGGTCCATCACCAACTCCCGGAGCTTGCTCAAACTCATGTCCATTGAGTCGGTGATGCCATCCAACCATCTCATCCTCTGTCGTCCCCTTCTCCTGTCTTCAGTCTTTCCCAGCATCAGGGTCTTTTCAAATGAGTCAGTTCTTCGCACCAGGTGGCCAAGGTACTGGAGTTTCAGCTTCAGCATCAGTCTTTGCAATGACTATTCAGGACTGATTTCCTTTAGGATGGACGTTGTCTTCATACTGTTGCTTGAACAGAATCATACAAAACGTCATGCTTTTCTACTCAGGAAAGCTCCCCTGAGACCCGTCCAGCCCGCAGCGGCTTCTCCCCTTTGGTCGCTGAGGCCTGTGCCATGGTCTGGGTGTGCTGTCACCGGTGGCTTAACCAGTCACCTGCTAAAGGACTTTGGGGTTATTTTCAGTTTGGGGCTGCTGTAAGTAAAGCTGCTATGAATATTCACATGCAGATTTCGACGTAAAGATGAGTCTTCAGTTTTCTGGATAGATGCCCAAGAGCGTAAATGCTGGGTTGTATGATACGTGCATGTTTACCGTTCCTCAGAGCAGAGGCACCATGGGATACTTCAAGCAGCAAGGTGTGAGCCACCGGTTTCTCACCCCCGGCAGCACTCGGGGCGGCACTGCACTGTACTTCCGTCGTTCTGTTAGCTGCGTCATATCTTGTTGTAATTTTCAAATGCATTTCCTTAATGACTAATGATGTTGGACACCTTTGCATGTGCTTATCTGCCACTTGTAAACCCTCTTTGGTGAAATGTCTGTTCATATCTTTTTTTTTAATAGGAAGATAATTTGACTGCTTTACAGTGTTATGGTGGTCTGATTGGACTGTTTGAGAGTTTTTTGTTTTGCTTTTTTTTTCACTGTTGGGTTTTGAGAGTTCTTTACATAGTCTAGATACAAGGCACTTGTCAGGTATGTGATTTGCAAGTATTTTTTCCCAATCTGTAGGTTATGTTTTCATCTTCTTCACTGGGTCTTTTACAGGGCAGAAGTTTCTCATGTTGATGAAATCCAATTTCTCCATTTTTTCCTGTATGACTTGTTCTTTGGAGGTCAAGTCTATAAATTCTTTGCCTATCTCTAGGTTCCAAAACTCTTCTCCTATGTTTTTCCTGAAAGTCTGATAGATTTACATTTCCTATTTTACGTGATACATTTTGAGTTAATTGACAAGGGGGGTTAGTTTGAGGTTCATTTACCTGCCCATGGATGTTCTATTGCTCTAGTACCATTTGTTGAAAAGCCTATTCTTCTTCTATTGCATTGTTTTTGTATTATTGTCAAAAACCACTGGACATATTTGTGGAATAGGAGTTACTCAGTGGGATTTTTAACGAGAAATACTGCAATTTACATGAATGTTATTCTACAATAAAAAATCCTTTCACTTTTCTACTTAAAAGAAAATCATGTTTTTTGCATACCGATGCAAACTCAACTCATCTAAGCTGTCATTCAGCTCTTAGACCCAGACAGTGCAGGCAAGCTTACTGAGCATTCAACAAACATTTACTCACAAGCTACCTTAACCCAAACATTGTGCTGAGTGCTGGGGATGGAGCAATGAGAAAAAAAAAAGTCCATTTCTTTGAGGATTTTATAGTCTAAAAGAGGATACCCACAAACATGTAGATGAAAAATGTTTTATAATGGCAAACAGTGTAAGTGTTATACAGAAATATAAATCAGGATACAGAGAGGTTGAGAAATGGGTCTTTAAAACAGGATGATCAGGGAATTCCCTGAGTCCAGTGGTTATGACTCCATGCTCTCACTGCCTAGGACCCAGGTTCAATCCCTAGTCGGGGAACTAAAATCCTATAAGCCATGCAATGCTGCCGAAATGAAAAGACAGTGTTCCCTGAGGACACGAGACATAATGGAGTGATGGACTGAGTCAAGCAAGCAGAGAGGGACCCAAAAGAGAAAAAGTCTCGGAGGTCGGAGTAGGCTCAGTACACTTAGAAACAGGAAACTAGCCTTTAGTGTCTGAGAAGGGTGATCTAAGGCAAAGGATGGGCAACAGGAAAGCACGGCCTTAGACATCCTACACGGAGCCTAAATACCCCAATCTCTTTGTGCATCCTGGTCAAGACAGTCCAAGAAAGAGCAGTAGAAAGAACCCCGTCACTGTGCTCAGCTCTACTGGCTTTCTCAAAACTTGCAGTATGGTTTATAGAACATCATTCAGTCACTTGGTAAAACTTCTGTGTCCTGACTGTGGACAATGGGTTGCGATAAGTCCCTGGAATTCAAAGCAAAATAGAGCACGGTGCCTACACCTGATGAGTTATCAGAACAGTGGGGCTGGGGGAACATTCAATAGCACCATGATGCCTACATGTGATAAGTAAATGCTCGTGAACAGAGACTTGCACTGGTAGTCCAGTGGTTAAGAATCTGCCTTCCCATGCAGGGGACAAGGGTTCAATCCTTGGTCAGGGAACTAAGATTCCACACGCCGCAAGGCCACTAAGCCCACACTCTGCAACTAGACAAAGTCCACGCACCACGCTGAAGACCCAGCATGGCCAAAATAAGAAGACCCAGCATGGCCAGAATAAGAAACAAACTAGTAATTAATGAAATATTTGTGAACATAGAACAAGAATGTTATGAGAACACAGAAAAGGAAGTCTTAGGGTTTGCAAAGTTAGACTAGGGCATCAGTAAGTGAAGAATATTTGAATTGGATCTTGAAGGATGGGTAAGATAGTTAGAAAACTAAGAACGCTTTAGGAGAGGAGCAGGAACAGCAAAGGAGTGTGATGTCAGGCACGTCCTTATCTCGGTCGCTTCGCAGAGTATTACTCATCTTCCACTCGTGGAAACATGGCTCTGATGACTAGAATTATCTGTTTTCCTGGATATGGTGCAACAGAAAAGAATGCCAAGCTCTTTAAAAATTCTGGCAACATTATGACTCTGGGGGATACTATCTCAAAATTTACTTCATGTACCTAAAATGTTCTAACCCTAGACATAAGCCTAACTATTTTGCTTAATATCACCCAGTCTCTCTTTTATCAGGCAAATCCGCCCAATAAATTTGCCTCCACTAGCCTTTCTCCTCATGACTTCTGCCCTGGGTCTAGTATTAGAAGGAACATCCACCCCTTCATTGCTGAGACTGGACACGTCTCATGATTTCAAGTTTGAGTGTCCTGTCTGACCGCTCCAATTAAATAAACTGCTTTTTATCATCATCATTTGCAATATTCCAAGAATTGTATTAAGCACTGAGCTGAAGCAAGAAATTCTACTCCTTGGACCTCTATTAAAGGGACTGACAATATTACTGGGGAAACAAGGGCTAAAACCACGAACTATCTGGGAAACAATTTTGGCCCCTTAAACAGAACTGGCCACAAATGCTCACAGAGTAGGTTGTCTCCTGCATGGGATTCCTGCCACACACAGGCTAACTTGAGTGAGAGATTTGCTTGTCTACATTTTCAGTATATCCATGAAATGCAAATATCTAGAAAAGAGTAGAATTTCTGAGTAATGTCCTAAAATAAAGGCATCATTTGGGTTCAAGAGAAAGGTTTGATTTTCAAGTATCAGTTTGTTCTGGGAGAGATGAGCCTGAACAGACCACAGTCATTAGGGGTGGTGTGTGTTGTATGCCAGGACAAGAGCAGGTATCAGAAGGAAGAGATGGGCGAGGACCAGATACAAAGTCTGCCTTTCTCACACTTTTACATTATTTCATGATAAAATTTGTAGGTATTTTTAAAAGTAGAATGAATTTACCCTTTGGGCAGATAACCAAAGTTATTTGTACATGAGTGGTAAATGCAGCTATTATGAATCAGAACTTAAAATAGTTTATTACACGGAAAACTATTCATTAGTAGGAAAACATAAGTAGGCTAGAAATTCACAAGTAGACTTGAAAACCTTATGCAGAACAATGGCAACTCAAAGGAAAAAAGAGAGAAGGGGGGAAAGTACCACAATGTTACTGACGCGGTCAGTCAACAAGGTGTGCTTCTCAAGCTGAGCTTTTTAAAGTTTCTACAATGAATGTTCTTTACTCCAGCATTAAGAGAAATAACAAAACTTATTTAAATGGGAAAAAAGACTGTGATTTGAATCCTTCTTCCAGCCGCACAGATTCTGAGATCAGCCTGTCCACCCAGGCAGCACTGCCTGCTGAGCGGTCCCCGTCACTCAGGCTGCTTCACCCCACGCGGGAGCTGCTGCGCCAGCCCCCTCCTCAGGTGCCCGCAGCGCTGAGCTGGAGCTGGGGGCCTGCTCTGAGCACTCACTGTCTTTCCTGGAATGTACACTGTGGTCGAGATGGGAAGGGATTTTCAGACTCATGGTTTCAAATGACATGATGAAACACTCAGAGGGGGAGGACAAGGTGGACGAGATGTTCCCAAGCTCTCAGAACAGAAGTTCCAAAAATGAATTTCTTTTTCCTTGAATCTATTGTTTATTTTTCTAAGTATGATGTGAATCAGAGGACAGGGGGCTGTCTCAATCACAAGATTTTAAAAATCCAGAGAGCTGATGAAATTTATTGTACTACAACCCTTCAAATATTTTAAAATATCTAATGAAAAAAAGGTACTGTACCTACATTTTTTAATGGAAGTATAGGTGATCTACAACGTTATGTTAGTTCAGGTGTACAGCAAGGAGATTCAGTTGTACATATGTGTGTGTGTATACATCGTCAGGTTTTTTTCCCTTATGGGTTATTACAAGATTTTGAGTGGAGTTACCCATGTTACATAGTAGGACTCTGTTGTTTACCTATTTTATAGATAGTGTATCTGTTAATCCCTGCTTCTAATTTAGCCCTCCCCCGCTTTCCCCTGTGGAAACCATAGGTTTGTTTTCCATGACTGTGCATCTATTTCTCATATATATGTATACACACATACATATATATACACACAAACATATATACATGCATACAAATCCATTCATACATGTATACACACTACTCACAAATATATATGTACACACACATATACGTACATGCATATGGATATACAGATATACATTTACACATATACACCTACACACATAAAAATACATACATATACATATATATACATTTATAGACATGTGAACTTAACATGTGCACATTACCAATCTTCTATCCACATTTTTATCCTGACACTGCCATCACCTGAGTTCCTGCTTCCCCTGGTCCTGGCTCCCACATCACCTAGCTGGAGCGCACCAGGCACGTGCAGAGTTGTGGCACCACTGAGAAGGTCCTGAGAGTAGCCAGAGGCCACAGAGACGTCCAAGGGGTCCAACCAGGAAACTCAGGCCTCAGCATGATTCAGTTCTCTGTGCTCAAGATGACAAGTGTAAGCCACAGCATTCTGAGTATGGAGATGAAGAGGGCGGTGGGGCCAGCCATGGTTATCATCTGTTCTGATAGTCATAGTTAGGGCCTGCTCCAGACACAAGGCCAACACAGATGTAGCAATGTTGGGCGTGAAAACCACGGCAGATGGGAGTCCGCGTGCTCCCCCAGCCCCAGCCAGAGCTGGAGAAGCTCTACAATGACCCCACAGACGACAACTGACCGAGAAACCAAAACCTCCTGGAAAAGACCAAGACACTCACCTTTAAAGAGAACATTTTGAGCAATTTCACATAAATTTAAGACACAGTAATTGTGCAGCATTACAATTCTGTGTGTTTTATGCTTTGTTTCAAAACATGCAATATTGCAGCAGCTTTATTCTTCAAATCAAGAAAAGTAACACTGATGTAAATCATGTGTTCTCTGAATTTTCAAACACACGCATGCTTCCCACTTGACATTAGCGTCCCCTTCAGAAATTGGATTTTTTTTGGTAAATTAATTTATTTATTTTAATTGGAGGCTAATTACTTTACAATATTGCAGTGGTTTTTACATTCATATGAATCAGCCATGGGTGTACAAAGAGCCAGAAATGATGAACATGTTTTTCCCAACTTCTCCCACCTCCACCTCACCATCTCCCCCAGCACATCCACTGGTTTCTTAGTGGGGCCAACTTTGGGCTAATTATCTGAGCTTTGTGACTGCTAGGGACAAGAAAAATGGTGTGAATTAAGGGGCCATGAAATGAGTTTCGAAAGAATCCATAAGGAACCTAATTTTCTTGAGTGTAAACAAGAAAGAAGTCCCCAACCTGACCTACAGTCTTCAAAAACATTTCTTGTTGCTTTTCTAATTTTTTTTTTTTTTGAGGAGTTTGCCTCTTTAAACTCCAAAGCTTCCTATTTTCAAGATACAGAAGAACACTCCATGTCCTCGGCTTGCCTCTGCTTTTGTAAGACTCATCCAGGTTATTATCCTCTTCCTTAAGGTCAGAAGTGAGAAAAGAGGTGCTCTGATGTGCGTCTGGTTGGTTTTCATTTTAATTTTTTTACTTTCTAGTATCGGTTGAGAAACAACACTGTGATAACGAGGACAAAGAGGGGTCCCTACACCTGACTGCAATAAAAAATCTTGGTTTCAAACATCTCACAATTGGCTGACCCATTTTTTTCCTGCGGGCCAGCAGCTGCGTGAGTCACTGCTGTATGTTTTGCCTGCCTTAGCAATGAGAGGGTTGGTGTAAATAGGAAGTGATGAGGAAAATCAATTTGGGGAAACACATTTTTCCAAGGCTGTAACAGGAAGAGATAGGAAGCCCAGGAAGATACTTGATAGACATTCAACTCTGTAGAAAGGAGGAAGTAGCATGCTGAAGCACTCGGCTAGTTATTTTGAGTTGTTGAACGGAAATGGGATACAACAGAGAGAGAAGGGAGATAGGAGGCGTTTTGTCGCATAGCAACGTGGAGGATGGAGCCTCTGCTCAGAGTGGAGGCCATCTGTCTGCATGAAAGACGAGGGAAAACACTTGTGTAAAACAAAAAAGAAGAACGAGGTGAATGAAATACAAAGAATACATGAGGTTCCATATTCCTTTTTGTGGTAATATAAAAATAATGCTATGACTATTCCAAGGTTATTTCCAAGAGTTGATTTTAATATGTAACGTGTGATGTTACCACCCTGACTTTGTAGTAGCTCCTTGCTTTGGATCAAGCATTAGTCTCAAGGCTTTAATCTGGTGAAGTGCGTGGTGTTTATAATCTTTAAGGGGCACAATCTGGCCCTAAAAGTTAGTGTCCAATAAAACGAGTGGTCAGTGAAGCCTCCCAGCTAGTTATGACCAGTGCAGCCAGGCTCTGCTTAGAAATGATGAGGAGTGGGGTTTTGCTGCATCTCAGATGGAAAAGGGGTGTCTGATCAGAAGGGACAAGGGCACAGCATCCAGGCAGGAGCAGGCCCAGGCAGCATCTGCCTGCGAGTTCACCCAGCCTGAGCCGCATGGGGACCTCAACCACTGGGATCCCTCCACCAGTGCCCCTCAAGGCTTCCTCAGGTGGAAGGGGTCCCCTGGCTCAGAACCCCAGCCCACACGTGGACCTTCGAGAATCTCAACAAATGATAGTCAAAAAAATCAGCAGTCAGTTAGCTTTCAGACAAATGGATAGTGTAGGGTGGCACGTGGGAGAAGGTGAGTTCACCTCCCTCTCTCCAGAGCGTGAGTCCCCAGAGGGCTGTCAGAGACCCTGCTGAACAGACAGACGTGGAGACACACACAGCACCCATTTTCCTCTTAGGAAGCCCCTCGCGCAAGTGAGGAAATGTCCGAAGTGGATAAGTCCTTCCTTTCAGGACAGGAAGTGCTCTCCAGAAATAATATGCCATTTCCTGCTGCAAAGATTATCTGCCCGGGGCTGATCCCGCTTCTTTAGAAATGGAACTGCCTACTTCCTTCCCTCCACCCCGGCACATCCCAAACCTGCCCCCTTCTCCACCCTAGAGACCTATCAGAAAACACTTGCCCAGGGACCAAACCTCTGACTCCTCTCACGCTGGTTGGCGCTCGCCTGCTGCTTCTCTCCACAAAGGGCCAACAGAGTTCATCCGCCAGCAGCACCACAGGCATTATTTTAGGGCAAATCATGGTTCCTTCCAAAAAGAGAGGACTTACTCCATGGAAACCGTCACGATGGAGCCTGAGCAGAACCTCATCGCCAGCACTGTTCTAATTTGGAGGAGATATTTACATAATAGTCCCTGGGGTGGAAACCCTCAAGGAAACGCCAAAGAATCAAGCAGGAGATGAGCCGACACTGAGCTGGGAAAGAATGAGAAGCAGAAGTAATTGTCTATTTCCCTCTGCTCTCTTTCATCATTTTGTCCTGTAACTTTTTTTCGTATTAACTTTTTTCACACTGATGTTAGAGATGAACATTATGGTTAACAGCCAAAACTTGGGAATCAGAGTATTGAGTTCAACCATGGTTCAAAAAGACACATCCACCCCAATATTCATAACAGCACTATTCACAATAGCCTGGACATGGACATGGAAGCAGCCTAAATGTCCATCAACAAAGGAATGGATAAAGAAGATGTGTGTGTATATATATGTATGTATATATATATATACCCAGTTCAGTTCAGTCGCTCAGTCCTGTTTGACTCTGTGACCCGACGGACTGCAGCACGCCAGGCCTCCCTGTCCATCACCAACTCCTGGAGTTTACTCAAACTCATGTCCATCAAGTCAGTGATGCCATCCAACCATCTCATCCTCTGTCATCCCCTTCTCCTCCTGCCTTCCATCTTTTCCCAGCATCAGGATCTTTTCAAATGAGTCAATTTCTTCGCATAAGGTGGCCAAAGTATTGGAGCTTCAGCATCAGTCCTTTCACTGAATATTCAGGACTGATTTCCTTTAGGATGGACTGCTTGGATCTCCTTGCTGTCCAAGGGACTCTCAAGAATCTTCTCCAACACCACAGTTCAAAAGCATATATATATACAATGGACTATTAGCCATAAAAAAGAACAAAACTGAGTCATTTGCAGAGACATGGATAGACCTAGAGGCTGTCATACAGAGAGAAGTAAGAGAGATAAAAACAAAGTATTAATGTATTTATTATTATTATTATATTAATTATTGATGTATATTAATATACATTATACATGTATATACATAACGCAAAAAATGAAGAGCATGGCATCTGGTCCCATCACTTCATGGCAAATAGATGGGGAAACAATGGAAACACTGACAGACTTTATTTTCTTGGGCTCCAAAATCACTGCAGACAGTGACTGCAGGCTTGAAATTAAAGACACTTGCTCCTTGGAAGAAAAGCTATGACAAACCTAGACAGTGTATTAAAAAGCAGAGACATTACTTTGCTGACAAAGGTCTAGATAGTCTAAGCTGTGGATTTTTCAGTAGTCATGTATAGATGTGAGAATTAGACAATAAAAAAGGCTGAGCACCAAAGAATTGATGCCTTTGAACTGTGATGTTGAGGAAAACTCTTGACCGTCCCTTGGGCTGCAAGCAGATCAAACCAGTCC
Organism: Oryx dammah; assembly: GCF_014754425.2. Classification (NCBI taxonomy): domain Eukaryota; kingdom Metazoa; phylum Chordata; class Mammalia; order Artiodactyla; family Bovidae; genus Oryx; species Oryx dammah. The sequence continues at coordinate 2,196,523 of NW_024070205.1, read as the reverse complement.
ATCCTAAAGGAAATCAACCCGAATATTCATTGGAAGGACTGATGCTGAAGCTGAAGCTCCAATCCTTTGGCCACCTGATGTGAAGAACTGACTCACTGGAAGACCCTGACGCTGGGAAAGATTGAAGGCAGGGGGAGAAAGGGGCAAGAGAGGACTAGATGGTTGGATGGCATCACTGACTCAACGGACATGAGTTTGAGCAAACTCCAAGAAATGGTGAAGGCCAGGGAAGCCTGGCATGCTACAGTTCATGGGGTTGCACAAAGTTGGACATGACTGATGGACTGAACAACAACAAATGAATATATGTGAAATCTGAAAAAAATGATATAGATGATCTTATTTGCAAAGCAGAAACAGACACAGAGGTAGTGTATGACACCAAGAGGGGGATGGGGAATGGGATGAGTGGGAGGCTGGGACTGACATATGTGCATGCCCGACAGCTCACTGAGGAGAGCCTGCTGTGCAGCCCCGGGGGTTCTGCTCAGGGCTCTGTGCTGACCTAAACGCGGAGGAAATCCAGCAAAGAGGGGATGTGTGCATGCGTAGAGCTGATTCACTTTGCTGTACAGCAAACACTAGCACAGCACTGTAAAGCAACTGTACTCCAAAAACAAGTTTGGTTTGTTTTTTTTTTAATATCGGGTTCAATTCTAGATCCCCTATTGACCAGCTGGTAGCCTTTGGGTTTTCTTACCTGTAAAATGGGGGTAATCAGACCAAGTGCCTCATGGGGTAGGAGATTCAGAAAAACAATTCAGACAAACACAACCACAGGAGGTGTACACTTACATAGTACGTGCTTATTAAATATTAGCAATAAACATTTTGCAAACCAATTTTGGCAGATAAAGTGGAAAAACCCCACCCAGACCCCTAGCTCACAATCAGACCCCTAATCTCTCTTTCCTTGGTCCTCAAGGACTAGACTTTGAAGAAAGGTGTGGGTCCCTCAAGTGTGAAAGAGAAACATCCCTTACGTTCTATGCCCTGTTTCAATCTGTGCTTGTTTATATATTTTTGTTCATAATGAGTTCCAAAGGATGATCTGAAAAGTTAGACTCTTTTCCATGCATATTTGAGACTTGCTCATGACAAGCTCTCCACCACACACGCTACATAATTTGCAGCCCAATTTATATCACCATAATCTTGTTCCCACAAGGAAATCTAGGAGATTCATAGGAGGCATTTGCTAAAAATTCTCACCTTTACCATTAACTTATCCCACATGCCAAGTTAGAAAGTCATCTAGGAAAGCTGAAGCTATGACATCATAGGGTCTGAATATAAAGCTGAATTTACTATTTGACAGATGACATCTGTGGTTAAAACATGGTCATCGCACCTGGTTGAGAGAAAACTCATGTTCTAAGTAACACTGTCAATAAGAAGCAGAGCAAACCTCACTGCCATCACATGAACAAGTTGTAGTTACAACTGAAAGGGTTTTTTCTGTTACAGGGTTTTTACTGCATGAATAACCCAATATTCCAGAGATATAACATAACATGGAAAGAAATAGGCTTGGTTTACTAAGCCAGTCGTATTTTTAAAGTATAGATCTGATGTCAGATCTAACGACCCATGCTCTGGACTGTTTTATTTTTAAAGGTTAATCATCTATAGCACCCAATTTGTTTAAAAATATTAAAACTTGAAAATTAAAAACGTGAACCATTCAAATTAAACCATGAGAACATTAAAATATGATTCCTATAAATCAGCAGGAAGACAAATCCAGTTGGCTGATAATGATAAAAGCTATGCTTAATTTTAAATGTGGGATGGGCAGATCGAGAGAGAGAGAGAGTGTGTGTGTGTGTGTGTGTGTGTGTGTGCGTGTGTGCGTGTGTGTGTGTAAGAAGGGGGAGGGGGGCAGACAAGGAAAAGGAAGGTGGCAAGAAGAGAGGTGGGGGAAAGGGAGGAAGAGGAGCAGAGGGTCCAGGCCCAGGTTGGAGTGGGTCAGGACCAGCATACACATCCTGGTTCTGACCCGGTGCAGGTCACTGTAAATTCCCGCACCCGAGTTTCCTCCTTTGTAATGGGAACCACTGTTCCCACTTAGTAAGGCTGCATGGAGATCCTCGCCTCAGCACTCGGCACTCGGCGCAGAGAAGATGCCCTCCTCCGGTCCTGCGCTCCTGAGAGCATCCTCCTCTGAACGCAGGACCTGGGTCCCCACTCCCTCCCCAGCGAGCCGAAGACAGCCTTCCGCGCCGAAGACACCTCCACAACATGGCTGTGTCCCTCGCCCCAAACATTTTTCATGCCTACGTCGTAGACCCTGTTTGTTTTGAACTTTCTAATTTTTCAGGGTTTTTTCATTGTAGTTGCTTTACAACGTTGCTAGTTTCTGCTGTACATCAAAGTGAATCAGCCGTGTGTTTACGTATGTCCCCTCTTTTTTGGATTCCCTTCCCACTTAGGTCACCGCAGAGCACTGAGTGGAGTTCTCTGTGCTACACAGTAGGTCCTCAGTCGTCACCTATTTTATACATAGCATCAGGAGCACAGACATGTCAGTCCGTCTCCCAATTCATCCCATCTCCTCTTCCCCGCCCCGGGATCCATATGTTTGTTCTCTACATCTGTGTCTCTATCTCTGCTTTGCAAATAAGACCAACTGTGGATTACTGTATATTTGTTTTCCTCCTTCTGACGTACTTCACTTCTTATGACAGTCTCTAGGTCTGTCCCCGGCTCTGCAAATGGCACGATGACTGTCCCCGCTGTACACCTGGAGAATGGGGGCCCTGAAGCCCAGAGGCTCACCTCTGCTCCTTTGTGGCCGGTGGTCTGGCCTCCAGCCCCTGAAACCTTGTCCTCCTTACTCAGTCCGCTTGTCCTGGAGGATGTTTTACAGAAACCGGTGCTCGGAGGACCCAGTGTACTCTCCTGCACTCTGTGGAGAGGGAGAATGTGAGCCCGGTCATTACTGTGGACAGTGTAACGGCGCATTTAAAAAAGAGGACACCATCTCGCTCTAATGATCACCTTTCTGCCTGTGGTCAGATTAAAATCCACAGGAGAAAAACACAGGCTATTTCAGAAGATGAAGCACAAACAGCATCCCTGGTTCTCAGCATTTGATTCCATTTTATTTCTTCTCCCCGACGCTGTCTGAAATGAGCACCTAGAGAAGCAGTCATTGCAGGCATCATATAATTGTTGAGGAAGTAACTATGTTGAATCTGTCTTAGCTAATTTATTGTCACATACTATGCTGGGCTGAATTGCCACAAAGACTGACCTTGCCAGGGTTGTACAGAGTGTGGGGTCCCCAGGACACCCTCACTTCTGCTGCAGATGTTGACTTTTTACAGGGACTTGTTTGAATCAAAGATTTCCTGGTTTTAAAAAAGATAGGAGGGACTTCTCTGGCAGTCCAGTGATTAAGAATTGGCTTTGAGATGCAGGGGACTCAGGTTTGATCCCTGGTTGGGTAACTAATATCAATAACTTCAGATATGCAGATGACACCACCCTGATGGCAGAAAGCAAAGAGGAACTGAAGAGCCTCTTGATGAAAGTGAAAAAAGAGAGTGAAAAAGCTGGCGTAAACGTAAAATTCAACATTCAAAAAACTAAGATCATGGCATCTGGTCCCATCACTTCATGGGAAATAGATGGGGAGACAGTGGAAACAGTGACAGACTTTATTTTTTTAGGTTCCAAAATCACTGCAGATGATGACTGCAGCCATGAAATTAAAAGACGCTTACTCCTTGGAAGAAAAGCTATGACCAACCTAGACAGCATATTATAAGGCAGAGCCATTACTTTGCTGATAAAGCTTTTGCTTATCAGAGCTATGGTTTTTCCAGTAGTCATGTATGGATGTGAGAGTTGGACTATAAAGAAAGCTGAGCACTGAAGAATTAATGCTTTTGAACTGTGGTGTTGGAGAAGACTCTTGAGAGTCCCTTGTACTGCAAAGAGATCAAACCAGTCCATTCTAAAGGAAATCAGTCCTGAATATTCATTGGAAGGACTGACGCTGAAGCTGAAGCTCCAATTCTTTAGCCACCTGATGTGAAGAACTGACTTACTGAAAAAGACCCTGATGCTGGGAAAGACTGAAGGTGGGAGGAGAAGGGGACGACAGAGGATGAGATGCCTGGATGGCATCACCAACATGATGGACATGAGTTTGAGCAAACTCCAGGAGTTGGTGATGGACAAGGAGGGCTGGCGTGATGCAGTCCCTGGGGTCACAAAGAGTTGGACACAACTGAGTGACTGAACTGAGCTGGGTAAACTAAGATCCCACCAACCCTGTGCACCGTAAAACTAGAGAGCCCTCGAGCCACAACTCCCGAAGCCCATGTATGCTGGAGCCTGCCAGCCACAGAGCACCCAGCCACTGCACCAGAAGAGCCCACGTGATGTGAGGAAGACCCTAGTGCCGCAACCAAGACCGGAGGTAGACAGACAAGTACATACATAATGGGAAAGGAGGACCTACTGTAGAGCACAGGAAACCGTATGCAGTGTTTTGTAATAATCCATAATAAGAAGAATCTGAAAAAGAGATATTTATGTATAACAGGACCACTGTTGTACACCTGGAACCAACAAAATATTGTAAATGTACTTCAATAAAAACAAATGGCTAAAGTTTATCCTTTTTTTATGTGTTTGAAATATTTCATAACAACAGGTTACAAACAGAAGAAATATAATAATGATTTTTAAAATAAAAAATCCTAGTTTTTAAAGAAATAGTTTTTAAAAGTGGGTTAAAAACAATTGTTCTAGACAGTTACGAGTTTGACTAAAAGAAAAATTGGAAAGCAAGAGATTCGGGGTTGGGGGCAAAAGAAGCAGACATTGGATAATAAGAATAAATTTTTTGCATTTCTAAATTCTCTGCTATTCAGAGCAGGTCAGTAAACCTCACAGATACCAGTTTATTCCTACAGTTTCTTTTAGAGAATGCAAACGTGTTATTTCTATATTAGAGTTGTAGAAACAGGCCAATGAATCGCTGTCAGCCTGCAGGCGTGTCAGGGACAGCTGGGCGATTCCCACAGGAGAGCACGCAGGAAGGAGCTAGGGGGAAGCAGAGCAGGCTTCCTGGAGGCAGAGGCGCCCGGAGCAGGCAGGGAGCAGGCAGGGCCATAGCCGCCTCCCTCAAGGCTCCCTCACTCAGCCGGCCTTAGACAAACCCTGACCACAGCTTGTCAGCCCGCACAGAGGGAGGCTGGACCAGCAGACGGAGCAGCCGTGAGCTCGGCTCCAGTCACAGCATGGGTGGAGGGAAGGGAAGGCTAGCGTCCTGCTCCTGAAGCCTGCCTGCTGCCGTTCCCCACCTTCCCCCTAAAATCAGGTACGCTGAATTCTTATCTTCAGGCCACCTTCGAAGAAAAGTTAATAAAATATAAATTAAAATTTTGTGCACATTAAATTCAGTTATTGCTCACTTAGCAAACACTCCCCGCCTCTCTGGCAGGTATGAGTGGTGCAGGACCAGGATGCAGTAAGAAGCAAAACGCAGGCAGCCCTGACCTCCAGAGGAGTGACGCGCTAGGAAGCAACGGGCTGCGAATATTCAACCTTGCTTTAATTTTGAACAAACACTCATTTTTAAGCAAATTGATACATATCGATTCGAGACCTATGTTAATGGGAAAAACGTCATGTCTGAAAGATAATGCTGAAGAGTTTACATTTTCTCATGTACTCTAAGGACTTCAAAGTAGACAGGTTCCCCGAGTTTCCTGCTTTTTTTGGTGGAAGAAATCCACCAAAGCCAGGTACCATTATAAGGTCCTGACCACCTCCATTATCTTACTTTAAGCATCTTTGATACTCCAAGACAGGAGTATTCAAAGTGTGGTCCCCACACACACGTGGTAGGCATCACTTGAGAACTCGTTATACTAAATCTAATCAGCGCAGCCTAGACTCACACATCAGCCCTCCAGGGTGGGCCGCAGCAATCCGTGTTTCAGTGATCCTGCAGGGTGACTGACACACTGCAGAGTATGCAACCACTTTTGTAAGAGAATGTCAATCAAAGCCACTCTCAACGGCAAGCCCCTCGAGTCCACAGGTGCCCTCTTTCCTATTCCCCAGACCTGGAGCCCCTTAAACGTCTTTAGAGGCTGATCTAGTCCTTAGGCAAGAAATACACTGGGATAAACATCTGATGGCTCAGCATAAAACAGGCTTTACCAGCACTCCCCTCTGAGCTTTGAATTCTCCTCTGAACACCTGGCTATTTCTGTGCTGTCTCAGCCAGACCAGTAACCTGACCATGCTGCCCTTTCTTGAGCCACTGCCAAAGGTCCCCTCCTAATATCTTGACATCCTCATTTCCTAAATACTCCCAGTGACAGACCTCTCTGCCCTGAAAACAGGCTCAGACTCTTCAATTCCTCCCCGGTTGCCAGGTTCTCATCTGATTGACCCTTGCTGCCCAAGCCTTAGCCTCCAGCCCACTATCTGCATGGCATCACCCTTACATCTCTTGCCTGCCAGCCACGGCTCCCCACAGTGGGACGCTCCTGACCACCGATGGCCCTCACAGCTAGGGGGGCATCACCTAATACTGGACAAAAGACCTAACTCATGTTCTGCTTCCAGATCTCAAGGATTTGTGGACAAACACCTTCCTATCATCTTAGTTGACAACGAAACTATATTCCAGGCGATGGAAACAGAGAGAATTGTGTTGCATAGGAAATTCTGTATCAAATATCTAACAATCTGCGATACGTAGAAATCTTACAGGTAAATTGTACGTTGACAATCTAATAACCTACATCTTGTTGAAGGAAAAAAAAATTAGCTCCAAGTGCCACCTGGACTCAGTTCCCACAGTCTCTGGTGGGTCTCTCACCCCCACTGGCCTCTGAACACCGTCCCAGTGTTCAGCACATCACGCGACAAGGGATGGCACTCGGTAAACAGGCGCTGAATCAGTGGAGGCATGGTCTGTCCACCTTCTCCTGCTCTCCAGCCAGTGATAAACTAGCTTAATCATCGTGGTCAGAGGCCCATTACATGTCATTGGGAGAAGCGTTAGGACTGAGAACCACCACTGATGCACAAAGAGAATAGAGGCGGCAGTGGGTCCCCCACCACACGTGCACACTCTCCTGGGGATCAAACAAGATTCACCTCGCAGCTCCGCCTCCATGTACAAAGTCACCTGACATGTGACGTAAGCCAGATGTCTCAATTCCCTCCCCTGCCAAAGGGTTAAGGTGGATTTAAGAGTCTCGGAATCCCTATCTGGTCTGGCTCCATCGTTCTAGGATCTCACAGTGGACCAGTCTGCCTGACTTTGATTCAGTTCAGTTCAGTCGCTCAGTCATGTCCGACTCTTTGCGACCCCATGAATCGCAGCACGCCAGGCCTCCCTGTCCATCACCAATTCCCAGAGTTCATCCAAACTCATGTTTATCAAGTCTGTGATGCCATCCAGCCATCTCATCCTCTCTCATCCCCTTCTCCTCCTGCCCCCAATCCCTCCCAGCATCAGAGTCTTTTCCAATGAGTCAACTCTTCGCATGAAGTAGCCAAAATATTGGAGTTTCAGCCTCAGCATCAGTCTTTCCAATGAACACCCAGGACTGGTCTCCTTTAGGATGGACTGGTTGGATCTCCTTGCAGTCCAAGGGACTCTCAAGAGTCTTCTCCAACACCACAGTTCAAAGGCATCAATTCTTCAGTGTTCAGCTTTCTTCACAGTTCAACTCTCACATCCATACATGACCATTGAAAAAACCAAGGCCTTGACTAGACGGACCTTAGTTGGCAAAGTAATGTCTCTGCTTTTTAATATGCGGTCTAGGTTGGTCATAGCTTTCCTTCCAAGGAGTAAGCATCTTTTAACTTCATGGCTGCAATCACCATCTGTAGTGATTTTGGAGCCCCAAAAATAAAAGTCTGACACTGTTTCCACTGTTTCCCCATCTATTTCCCATGAACTGATGGGATCGGATGCCATGATCTTCATTTTCTGAATGTTGAGCTTTAAGCCAACTTTTTCACTCTCCTCTTTCACTTTCATCAAGAGGCTTTTTAGTTCCTCTTCACTTTCTGCCATAAGGGTGGTGTCATCTGCATAGCTGAGGTTATTGATATTTCTCCCGGCAATCTTGATTCCAGCTTGTTTTTCTTCCAGTCCAGCCTTTCTCACGATGTACTCTGCATAGAAGTTAAATAAGCAAGGTGATAATATACAGCCTTGACGTACTCCTTTTCCTATTTGGAACCAGTCTGCTGTTCCATGTCCAGTTCTAACTGTTGCTTCCTGACCTGCATATAGGTTTCTCAAGAGACAGGTCAGGTGGTCTGGTATTCCCACCTCTTTCAGAATTTTCCACAGTTTATTGTGGTCTACACAGTGAAAGGCTTTGACATAGTCAATAAAGCAGAAATAGATGTTTTTCTGGAACTCTCTTGCTTTTTTGATGATCCAGTGGATGTTGGCAATTTGATCTCTGGTTCCTCTGCCTTTTCTAAAACCAGCTTGAACATCTGGAAGTTCATGGTTCACGTATTGCTGAAGCCCAGCTTGGAGAATTTTGAGCATTACTTTACTAGCGTGTGAGATGAGTGCAATTGTGTGGTAGTTTGAGCATTCTTTGGCATTGCCTTTCTTCAGGATTGGAATGAAAACGGACCTTTTCCAGTCCCGTGGCCACTGCTGGCTTTTGATTAGAATGCATAAATACAGGTAATTATTATAAACTAGACTGCCAGGGCTATGTCCACGTAAGAAAATCATCCATGAATGTGGAATCTAAAATATGACGCAAATGAACATATCTGTGAAACAGAAACAGACTTACAGACATAGAGAACAGATTTATGGTTGCTGGGGGCCAGGCTGGGATGTTGGGATTAGCAGATAAACTCTTATACATATAAGGAGTAAAGAAAAAGGTTCTACTGTATAGCACAGGGAGCTATATTCAATATCTTATAATAATCTATAATAGAAATGAATATGTATATAATATATATGTATCTATAACTGAGCTGCTGTGTTGTACACCAGAGACTGACACAGTATTGTGAAGCAACTATACGTCAATAAAAAAAGAAAATCATCCATGAAGAGTTTTTTAAAGTTAAACATCCTGATGCTTAGAAGCAAAGTAGAAAACACTCTTTTTTTCCTAGCTGCTATGAAATATTTATGCATTCAAATTGTTCTAAAATGAGAAACTGGCCTGGTGCATCAAAACCAAGTAAAGCTGCAGGAGCACAGGCAAATGGGCAAAAAGGTGTCAAGGATAAGAGTGAATATTACTGTCTGGTTTTGGCTACTTGTTTTAAAATCAGGACTGCCCCCCTACCCCAGTCAAATCATTGAACTTCCAGACTGATGGGTGAATGAATGGATGGATGGATGGTTGGAGAATAGAGGGGTAGGTGGATGGAAGGATAGGTGAATAGATGGTTGGAAGAATGGATGGATGGATGGTTGGATGGACAGGTGAATGGATCCACACTGAGGGTCTTTGAAAACACCCAGAAATCATCACCATGAGGGAAGAATCACTTTCAAACTCTGGTTAAATCTGTTGTTATCTACCCACCAGGATACTCTTCTCTACCCATTACCTCTCTTTCAACTGATTCTCTGACTCTAGTGCAGCCAGAGGCAACCAAGCGAAAGGGAGCTGCAGGACTGATGGACAAGAAGCCGCCGAGCAAACTCCCCTTTCTCAGTTCTTGTGGAAGCTTGAAGTCTGTCCAAGCTGAGCAAAGAGGAACCGCAGCATTTCACTAAATTTTAGAATTTTCTATGTTTACAATTGTTGTTGTTCAGTTGCTACATCACATCTGACTCTTTGCAACCCCACAGACTGCAGCAGGCCAGGCTCCTCTGTTCTCCACTATCTCCTTGAGTTTGCTCAAATTTGTGCTCATGTCCATTGAGCCAGTGATGCTATCTAACCATCTAATCTTCTGTTGCCCCCTTCTCCTTTCGCCCTCAATCTTTCCCAGGATCAGGGTCTTTTCCAATGAGTTGGCTCTTCACATCAGGTGGCCAAAGTTCTGGAGCTTCAGATTCAGCATCAGTCCTTCCAATGAATATTGAGGGCTGATTTCTTTTAGGATGGACTGGTTGGATCTCCTTGCTGTCCAAGGGACTCTCAAAAGTCTTCTCCAGCACCACAGTTGGAAAGCATCAATTCTTCAACAATCCGCCTTCTTATGGTCCAACTCTCCCATCTGTACATGACTACTGGCAAAACCACAGATTTGACTATACGGACCTTTGTTAGCAAAATATTGCCAACATGCTACACCATTTACTGATTGTATTTTTTTATTATCTGCCTTACTTTACCAGAATATAGGCTCTCTGAGAAAAATGAATCAGTTTCTTTTGTTCACTAGTTTGGCCCTTATACTAACAATTATGTTCATTAAAAAGAAGCAACAACAAAAGCAAAACCACAAGTGGGAAAACATATTTACAACACAAATCACAAATGATTAGCATACAGAATACTTGAAAATACCTGCAAATTAGAAAACAAATCTCATAAAAATGCAGCAAAAATACTTGAATGGGCTCTTGACATGAGACAACACAAACATTAATTAGATGCTCATGCTCATTAGTAATGAGATAAATGCAAAATAAACCACATGAGATTCTGTAACACACCCACCAAAGTGGCATGCATTTAAATTCCTAGCAACACCAAGTATTGTCCAGCATGGGAGGCAGTGGGACCTCACACACACTGCTGGTGGAGGTGGGTTTAGTGAAACCACTCTGGAAAATATTTGACATTGCCTGGTAAATGGAATAAGTGTGTGTCCCTTGATCTTGCAATTTCAGTTCAGTTCAGTCACTCAGTCGTATCCAACTCTTTGTGACCCCATGAATTGCAACATGCCAGGCCTCCCTGTCCATCACCAATTCCCAGAGTTCACTCAAACTCATGTCCATTGAGTTGGTGATGCCATCCAGCCATCTCATCCTCTGTCGTCCCCTTCTCCTCCTGCCCCCAATCCCTCCCAGCATCAGAGTCTTTTCCAATGAGCCAACTCTTCGCATGAGGTGGCCAAAATATTGGAGTTTTAGCTTTAGCATCAGTCCTTCCAAAGAACACCCAGGACTGGTCTCCTTTAGGATGGACTGGCTGGATCTCCTTGCAGTCCAAGGGACTCTCAAGAGTCTTCTCCAACACCACAGTTCAAAGGCATCAATTCTTCAGTGTTCAGCTTTCTTCACAGTTCAACTCTCACATCCATACATGACCACTGGAAAAACCATAGCCTTGAGTAGACAGACCTTTGTTGGCAAAGTAATGTCTCTGCTTTTCAATATGCTATGTAGGTTGGTCATAACTTTCCTTCCAATCAGTAAGCATCTTTTAATTTCATGGCTGCAATCACCATCTGTAGTGATTTTGGAGCCCCCAAAAATAAAGTCTGACACTGTTTCCATTGTTTCCCCATCTATTTCCCATGAAGTGATGGGACCAGATGCCATGATCTTCGGTTTCTGAATGTTGAGCTTTAAGCCAACTTTTTCCACTCTCCTCTTTCACTTTCATCAAGAGGCTTTTTAGCTCCTCTTCACTTTCTGCCATAAGGGCGGTGTCATCTGCATATCTGAGGTCATTGATATTTCTCCCAGCAATCTTGATTCCAGCTTGTGCTTCTTCCAGCCCAGCATTTCTCATGATGTATTCTGCATAGAAGTTAAATAAGCAGGGTGACAATATACAGCCTTGATGTACTCCTTTTCCTATTGAAACCAGTCTGTTGTTCCATGTCCAGTTCTACCTGTTGCTTCCTGACCTGCATACAGGTTTCTCAAGAGGCAGGTCAGGTGGTCTGGTATTCCCATCTCTTGAAGAATTTTCCACAGTTTATTGTGGTCTACACAGTGAAAGGCGTTGGCATGGTCAATAAAGCAGAAATAGATGTTTTTCTGGAACTCTCTTACTTTTTCCATGATCCAGCGGATGTTGGCAATTTGATCTCTGGTTCCTCTGCCTTTGCAAAAATCAGCTTGAACATCTGGAAGTTCATGTATTGCTGAAGCCTGGCTTGGAGAATTTTGAGCATTACTTTACTCGCATGTGAGATGAGTGCAATTGTGTGGTAGTTTGAGCATTCTTTGGCATTGCCTTTCTTTGGAAGTGGAATGAAAACTGACCTTTTCCAGTCCTGTGGCCCTGCTGAGTTTTCCAAATTTGCTGGCATATTGAGTGCAGCACTTTCACAGCATCATCTTTCAGGATTTGAAACAGCTCAACTGGAATTCGATCACCTCCACTAGCTTTGTTCGTTGTGATGTTTTCTAAGGCCCACTTGACTTCACATTCCAGGATGTCTGGCTCTAGGTGAGTGATCACACATCGTGATTATCTGGGTCGTGAAGATCTTTTTTGTACAGTTCTTCTGCATATTCTTGCCACCTCTTAATATCTTCTGCTTCTGTTAGGTCCCTACCATTTCTGTCCTTTATCGAGCCCATCTTGCAATTTCAGTTGTAGGCATATACACTGTGCTCCATACTACATGTACAATAAGGTTGATGGGGCATTGCAGTCATAACCCCAAAATGAAAAACCCCAATGTTCACAAACTATAGACTAGTTAAAGAAGTTGAAGCTTATTTGTACAACGGAATACAGCAATAAACATAAATGAACTACAACTGCACACATTCATGTAGACAGATCTTAGCAACATAATGTTGAAAATGTAAACTAGCTAGAATATGCATAGCCAGGATGTGGAAGCAACCTAAATGTACATCCACAGAGGAGTGCATAAAGATGCGGTGCTTATACATTAAACACGGGATATATTACTCAGCCACAACAATGATACTGGGTCATTTGTAGATATGTGGGTGGACCTGGAGAGTCAGAGTGAAGTAATTCAGAAAGAGAAAAACAAATTTGTATATTAATGCATATATGTGGAATCTAGAAAAATGGTAGAGATGAGCCCATTTTCAAGGCAAGAATAGAGAAACAGATGTAGAGAATGGACATGTGGCCATGAGGGAGGATGGGATGAATTGGGAAATTGGGATTGATGTATGTACACTCCCATGTGTAAAACAGATGGATAAGGACTTCCCCGGCGGTCCAGTGGTTAAGAATCCACCTGCTAATGCAGGGGACATGGGTTTGATCCCCAGTCTGGGAAAACCCCACATGCCATGGAGCCACTAAGCCCGTGTGCCCTAGAGCCTGTGCTCCACAACAAGAGAAACCAGCACAATGAGAAGCCTGCTCACCACAACTAGAGAGAAGCCCCTGCCTTGCCAAAACTAGAGAAATGAAGCAGCGAAGACCCAGTGCAGCCAAAAATAAACAGATGACGAGTGGAAACCTGCAGGATAGCACAGGGAGCTCTCTGGTGCACACCAAGCTCTCAGCTTGGTGCTCTGTGGTGATCTAGAGGGGTGGGGTGGTGGGATGGTGGGATAGGGGCTAGGCGGGAGGTTCAAGAGGGAGGCGATGTATGTGTTACAAAACACAAATCCAAGTGCCTGACGCACAGTGAGGCCAAACAATGCCAAAACGTCGGACTCTGCTGCAGAGAAAGGTGTACAGAGGGCCCTGCAAGGAGAAGGGAGGCTCGTGCCTTAAAAACATTCCCAAACCCCGAAAGCTCTCAGCGAAGCCCTTTTCTAGGAAAGGAAGGGAGCAGCGTGGGGAGAGGTTGTAAACATCTGGGTGTCAGATGTTTTGTTCTAGACGGCAGGTCACGGTCAGTTAACAATGCTCCTGTAACCAAACAAATGTTATTCCCTGTTCTGACAAGAAAGGGCCAGGTTCCCGGGCACAGCTGCCTCCCTCTGAGGTCCAGTGGCCGCTGAGAGGAAGCAGAGCTCCTCTGGCCGCCCCCTCAGGCCCGGGTCCCCAGACCCTGCACAGCGTCATCACTAACGGAGCTGGGCGCCCAAGACCCAGCAGGCCCGCAGGCTCCTCGGGCCCCCCGACTACTGGGGGGCTGGTGTCCCGAGCAGACAGCTGCTGCCATGAGGTCGCAGAAGTGGGGATGCGGGAGAGAGTCACCAGCGCCTCAAGGCCTGGGCCCGGCGGCGCTCTGGCGCCATCAGGACACAGCCTTCCGCCACCCGCTGGGGGCGCTGGAGAGCCCCAGGGAGAAGCCCTGGTCCGCCCCTTACCTCACTCTCCACCGACCGCTGGCTGAACGGTACACTAACGGTCGCTCACCACAGCGGGTCCTGGGGGAGGGGTCCAGCGCAGCGCTGACCAATGGCTGAGCGGGACCACTAACGGTCACTCGTTGACAGTTGCTGGCTTGGGGGAGGGGCCCACTCAGCCTCAGCCAATGGCTGAGCAGGACCACCAATGGCCCGCGGTAACGGCTGCCTGGTAACCCAGGTGTTGGGTAAAGGTGCAGAGTAACAGACCTGTGCGAAGGGCACGCTAGAAGTCAGCAGACGCACAAGAAGCCCAGACAAACCCACTGCTGCTGCTAAGTGGCTTCAGTCGTGTCCGACTCTGTGCGACCCCATAGACGGCAGCCCACCAGGCTCCTCCATCCATGACAAACCCACAGGAAGACTTAAAACCTCTGCGCAAATCACAGACACTAAGATTGCACCGGGCAACACATGAAAAGATGTTCAACATCAATAACAAAAAGGGGAAGAAAATAAAAATCACAATAAGTTACAACTTCACACCCACTAGGATGGCCATGATCAAAATGAAAGACAATAACTCGTGCTGGTGACGACATAGAGGAATTGAAAGCTCTGCCATGGTGCTGATGGAAATATGACACTCTCAAGAGAATTAGGAAATATGCTTATCTAAAAGTGAGTGTATGAACATTCATAACAGATTATCCACAACAGCCAAACAGTAGAAACGAATCAAATGCCCATTAACTAATGACTGGATCCAGGAAATGGCCCATCTATACAGTGGAATGCTTACTGTTTAGTCACTAAGCCACGTCTGGCTCTTCTGCAGGTCCATGGACTGGAGCCCAGCACACCCCTCTGTTCATGGAGTTTCCTAAGTAAGAATGTTGGAGTGGTTTGCTATTTCCTTCTCCAAGAGATATTCCTGACCCAGGGATAGAACCACTCTTACGGCTCTTGCATTGGGAGCACGTTCTTTGAATAAGACACCACTAATTAAGGATGAGAAACACTTGGAATTTGTAAGGCACCTGAACTATAAACATTCTTGAAATACAGATTCATTCCTTTCAAGCACAAGCAACATAATTCATGTAGAGGTAAAAAATCACCTGGTAGAGATTTTTAGACTTCAAATTGCAATTAGCACATCGATTATCCACATAGATATTCTGTTTCTGAAGTACTTAGTGGAATTTTTTCAGTGCCTCAAAACATGAACAAATTAAAAGTCTCCTCCCACACTCAGGTCTTCTTTACAGATTTAATGGGTGGTATCTATAACCTGTTTGCTTAGCAAAAGGAACCTCAGCACTGCTCCAACTCAACCATCAGCAACTGGAAATCACCCAAGTTCCAATTCCATTTAGTTTTACGCATAGGAGATTATGCTAAAGTGATGAAAAGGGAAGAAAAGAGGGTCTCTAAATTCAGGTCTCAGAATTCAGGCGCCTGGGCATTCTAATTCTGTGCACCTGCCTCCTGCTCTTTTCTATCCATCAGGCTGACGCTGGCCCATCTCAACACAGCCTGCAAACAGTACGCCCTCCCACATGGAAATTCCTCATGAAAGCTTGGCTTTATCCAAAACAGCTCTGATCCTGTTATACTCAGGCTCCTATCATATCTTTATCTTGCCATGACCCGACTATCCTAGGTAATCAGAAGAAAAGGTCTGCAAGCCATCAACATGTTCCAAAGGAATCATTCTTTGCATCGAGATCCAACGGAAGCAGAGGCCAGTCCCCACCCCAGCACACATACATACACGGGGCCACTAAACCGCAGCGGGCCCTCCACTGTCGTGCCCACAGCCCAGCTCTTCAGACGGGGCCCATCATGGCCTAGAGAACCTTCCATTTCATGGGTTACAAGAAAAAAAGGAGAGAGACAGAGAAAATAAGCCATGAAGACCAAGCAGAGAAGGCAAGCGAGGATGAGAGGGTTCAAAGTCGATCTGAGACTAACAAGGAACAGAACAACTATGATGTGAAACCCCCCACCCAAAAAAATAGAGGTGATGGGGGGGGAATAAACTAGAAGCTTGGGATAAGCAGTTATTCTACCACCATGTATAAAAGACTGATGCACAACAAGGCCCTACTGTATAACTCAGGGAACTGTATTCAATACCTTGCAATAACTTATAATGAAAAAGAATATATGTATAGTTGAATCACTTTGCTGGACACTTGAGACTAACACAACATTGTACAACAACCATGCTTTGATAAAAATTTCATTTAAAAAAAGTAGCGTGAGAAAAAGGTCATAAAGCCATTGCTCTAACAGTCAAGCAAAAGAAAAAGTAGCTAAAGGAAAGAAAAAGGGAAAGAAACTGAAAAATTCATAACAGGGAAAACACAATATTTCATATCATAAGCAAAATCCTGACAAAGAAGCTGATGTCACAAAAATTCAGTAATGTTTGTTGAATGAATAGGTAAACGAGTCACTAATTTTAAAGTCACTGCAATAAAACCAAACTCATCATTTTCTCTCCAAAACTCATTACTTCTTCTGTTGATAATAAAATCATTTTCTCAGTTGCCTGAGCTCAGAACCCGGGAATCACCTGTACCATTTTGCTCTGCTGGTCAACTTCAGACATTCAGGTATAATTAATTCTTTCCTCACCAACCGTCCCTGTCCACTATGACCCACTCAGCCTGCATCTTAATTATAGATTCAACAAGTGTTTGGTGTGGACCTACTAGACATCCTTCCCTAGCGGCTCAGTTGGTGAAGACTCTGCCTGCAATGTGGGAGACCTGGGTTTGATCCCTGGATTGGAAAGGTCCCCTGGAGAAGGAAATGGCAGCCCACTCCAGTATTCTTGCCTGGAGAATCCCACGGACGGAGGAGCCTGGCAGGGTACAGCCCATGGGGTCACGAAGAGTCAGACATGAGTGTGTGACTAACTTTCACTTTCTCTTTTCACTAGACATTCGCTAGACACGAGCATCTTACCACACGAGCCGCTCTGGCCTGCAAGGAGCTCAGATCAGAACTATAAACACATAACGTGGCATGACAAAAATAACCTGGGAGCTCTTTACTGGAGACTGACTGGTCAGCTCACAGCTGACTTATTATTATATTCTCACTCTCCAGAGCCTCTTCCCTTTTACGTAATATTTTCAGCTCCGCCATCCTGAGGGATTAGCATGTCAGAGGCACTAGGGAAGGGACCAAGCGCTTCACATACTTCGTCTCATTCATGCCTCAAAATAACGCTAGGGTTGTTTAAAAATGAGGAACTGGTGTTCCCCAGTTAAAAGTAAGAAGTAATTAAGTTTCTTAATGAGGGAACTGAGGCCCAGAGGGGTTGAACTGCTTGCCAGAGTTCACACAGCAAGTAAACCAGAGCAGCTGTGTGTCTGACTCTGCACCCGTGCTCGCCTCCTCTGTGGGGACTGCACATGGTCGCCAGACATACTTCCTTAAAACTCTCTGTCTCTCACAGCGCTGAAGCATACACATTACCACATGCAAAATAGACAGCCAGAGAGAATTTGCTCTCTGACACAGGAGCTCAAAGCCGGAGCTCGGTGACAACCTAGAGGGGTGGGATTGGGTGGGAGGTGGGATCGAGGTTCAAGAGTGGAGGAGGGTGGTGTGTATACCAATGGCTGGTTCGTGTTGATGTGTGGCAGAAACCAATACGATATTGTAAAGCAATTATCCTTCGATTAAAAATAAATTAATTACAATAAATAATTAATTTTAAAAAAACAACGCTCCATCAGTCACTTCCAAACCCATCGCCCAAACGAACCCAGCCCTAGGGATCTTCACACTTCTTTTCACCGGATCATAGCTTGCTATACTTGCTTGACTCTCCCCGACGCAAACTGTGTTCCCTTGAGGATGAGCTCCACCTTATCCCCCGCATGCTTTTCAGCTCATTCTAAACCATTCCTTCCCCAAACCCAGCATGGCTTCCTCTCCTCCAGCTGTTCACATCTTGCCTGTGCGGCAAGACCCAACTGAGGTCACCGTCCTCCCTAAAAATATTGTCCACCAACAGAAGCCCACCGTCACGCTCTCTTCTCTAGAATCTCAAAGTCTTGATATGTAATTAACTTGATACATAATCAGACACTGCCTTGAATCGCTATTTAATTTTTTTTCAACTGAAGCATAGTTGATCTAGACTTCCTGCTGGCTCAGGCGTAAGGAATTCACCTGCAATGCAGGAGCTAGCTGCAGGAGACTTGGGTTTGATCCCTGAGTCAGGAAGATTCCCCTGGAGGAAGGCATGGCAACCCACTCCAGTATTCTTGCCTGGGGGGCCTGGTGGGCTGCAGCCCGTGGGTTCGTGAAGAGCCGGACACGCCTGAAGTGACTGAGCAGCATAAGCGCTTGGAGTTGATCTGCATGCTGTCAGCTGTCCAGCAAAGTGACTCAGTTACACAAACATGTATGTCTTTTTTCCAGATTATTTGCCCTCATAAGTTGTTACAAAATATTGAGGATAGTTCCCTGTGCTATACAGAAGGTCCTTGTTGGCTGCGTACTTTTTATAGTAGCATGTATGTGTTAATCCCTTACTCCTAACTTAGCCCTCCTCCCTTTTCCCCTTTGGTAACCATAAGATTGTTTTCTATGTCTGTGGGTTTATTTCTGGTTTTTATATAAGTTCATTTGTATCGTTTTTTAGATTCCACACAAAAGCAGTATCATAGGACACTTGTCTTGTACTTTCTGGCTTACATCACTGAATCATTAGTTAATTAACAAGCATCTGCCCTTAACTGTGAGCTATAAGAATCAAGGATCCTAATCTTTATATCTTTTGCCTGTGCCTTTTTACAAAGAAGGGGTTTCACAACTAAATGAATACCTGGACATCAATAATGATTCATAACAGCCAGCACTCTTTGGAGGGTTATGGGAATCAGAAATATAAGGATTAATGTTTGTCAAAATGATAAAATGTCTTCAGGAAGGAAAATGGCACAAATATTGCACTGAAGTGCATATACTAAGTTATAATTAATTTTCCAGTAGATATAAACAAGTGTATTTTTATTATGATATTAGCATAACTTCACTGATGAAAAAACATCCAGCCTTAAAATAGTATATAGCCACAAAGTTACACATTTAATAACATCAAAATGTTCTCCACAATGTGCTAATTAATCCAACTCAGATTTGTTGTCAGCATCTAGATATCAGAAGAAAAGAAAAATAGAGGATTGACTTCCCCAAGATCCTTTGAATTCTGACTCCACTGAGGACAGAAGAAGAGAGAGGCCAAAGTGAGGTGTCAGGCAGAACCTCCATAGCCAACTTGGTGCTTCTGAGAAGCTATATTAATAGAACCAAGTACTTTGAAAGTATCTAAAAATAGGACTTTAGGAACAATCCTTTCAAACATCCAGAGCATGAGTTAAATGATTTCTCAAGACCCTTCCCAAATTCTTTTTTTTCTTTTTTTTCCCCAAAGACAGCAGAGTTAGAGACTGTTAAGATGCTGTACACAGGAGTTCCCTGGTGGTCCAGCGGCTAAGACTCCATGCGCCCAAAGCAGGGGACCCAGGTGAGGTCCCTGGTCACAGAAATGGATCCCTCGTGCTGAAACTAAGTGCAGCCAAATAAACAAACACATATGTTTTTTAAAAAAGATGCTGTGCAACACCGCAACCCTTGCCTTCCTTTCCTTCTGCTGCTAGTTCTCCATCCTCAGCACCGGGAGAGCTTGATACTTCTGATGATACACCCACCCCCATCACCCCAGAAACAGCGTTAGCTGAGTCATGGACCTCTTCAAGTCCCCTGCAGCGAAAAGGCAATTCCTGGTTCTGATGTCAGATCCTTAGCAATTCAAGCTGTAGTCGGACGATGAAATGTGTGCCCTGTACGTAGAGCCAACTTCCCGTGTATTATGCGCGCACTCTATTTGCACTGAAAATGCCTTATCTGATCTGCAGGATGTGTTGCTGTTCAGCCTCTCTTGGCAAGTTAGCTCTCTGTTTCATTAAGCGGTTAAAGACAGCGCTCTCACAACACGGAGGATGGATGTGTGCCCTCAACTACATTCTGGGAGCCGTGAGTATGAAAATTAGGACATTACAGCCAAACTCAATAGCACAGTTTTTGCAGTCATTGTCAGCACTGAGAGTCATTCACTGACACGCAGGAGAGACGACAGTGTGATGAGAGCCAAAGGCGTATGGTACTGAAGTCAGAATCAGCCGTCCCTTTAAAGTGAAATCAGTCAGCGGAGTCCTGGTGTTAATATCAGAATCTTTGTTTTTAAATATGTCAGAATTCTAGATGCTCGTTCTACAGAGATTTAAAGGACTCTCTATAGAATCAGAGTCTACTTTGTACAGAATGGCTATTATTATCAAAAATATCCAGGACCTTGTATATTAGACACATGAACTTTAAAAACACCTGGAAGTCTTTTGTCTCCATTTCAGAACCACACATTAATGATAAATTCAACTGTGTTTGGTTTTACTTTCATGTGAAGAAACGTCCCTCTCTTGAACACCAATCTTCCATATCAGGATAATGAAAGGAATGCCTGTAGAATGAGAAATCATGCCTTTGTCGTTGACAAGGGAACAAGCGAGGCTCTGAGAGGCTTTAGGACGACAGCCATTCATCCTGTCCACGCCCTTCAGCTGTGCAGCTTCAGGAAGGGACCACAGTGGGGTGAAAAGGAAGAGATACGCAGGCTGTGGGCAGCAACACGATGGCCGCATCCCTCACTTTCCTGCGGCCGAAGACTTCAACACGGCAGGTAAGACCTTTTGGAAGTGCCTGACTGTCTACTGTCTACCGTTATGACATGGCCAAGAATTGTAGCTACTGAATGTCTTTTAAAAACAGAGCAAAAAAAAAAAAATTTTTTTTAAACAGACTCCCAAAAGAAAGCCTCCACTTTGTAGCAACGAGCATCTACAGCTCAGAATCCACCAACAGCCAGTGGTTCCTTGGAACAGAGGGCTGTGTCACCTGGAGCCGGCCCCAAGAGGGTAAGCATCCCACGGGGAGGCCTGCCTTGAGGAGCTTCAGGTCCCGCTGCTGCCGAAAGCCGTGGAGAGAGCCGAGACGCAGGCGGAGATTCAAAGGCGACGTTGCTAAACTGAAGGCAGTTATTTTGCCCCCATGGCTACACTTCCAGGTTCAAGACTTAAGAACAAATTTTGCCCAAATGATTATATAAAATATCATGTATATACAAAAATTATAAACCAAAAATATATATTATTCACTAAGTATTTTTTCCTCCAAAAGAAGGAGTCCTGCTCTGTGTGGCTTCTGCACGCTGACTCCAGGTCCCGGCCACCTCACAGGCCCTCCCAGCATGCACTTCCATCCTCAACAGCTGGCAACTCCTGGGTCTTCGGCATACTGTGCTGTGTGTTGAATGAAGTCAGTCTCCCAGGACACCTCTGTCTGCCAAGGGCATGCCTATATCCTTACCATTAGCCCCAGTGTTGACAGGTAGTCGTGTGTGTGTGTGTGTGTGTGTGTGTGTCTCGGGTCCAGACCCACGTGCTGTCACCAGTTTCGCACTGGTCTCCAGCTCAGGTGCCTCCTGCTCATCGCTGGGGAGGAGCCCCTCCCTCCCCCACACCTCAGTGATGTCAGGGTCTCATCTGCTCTCATCTATCAGCCTGCACTGGTGCATTCCAATGGTCTCGGCAACAGGAGGCCGTGGAAATTCTGACTCAGAAAGTTTCTGGAAGGCTTCAAAGTGCACAGCAAATCTGATACTGATGGGAATGACCGAGATGATCCAAGGAGAAGAAAGCTGAACTCCTGTGCTCGTACAGCCCGCTCTGTGTAATGGGTCCGCATCCAGAGTGTGGACTCCAAGAGGGTAGAACATTACAGATAGATGGCCAGTTCCCCTCACACTGTGCTCAGCACAGTCTCAGGCTCAGTAGATACCCAGGAAAGTGAAAGCGTTAGTCACTCAGTTGTGTCCGACTCTTTGTGACCCCATGGACTGTAGCCCACCAGGCTCCTCTGTCCATGGGATTCTCCAGCAAGAACACTGGAGTGGGTTGCCATTTCCTCCTCCAGGGGATCTTTACCCAGGACTGAGTAGCCAACTGCTTCCTTTCCTGGTGAGTGGTAAACAGCAGGAACCAGTGGTCCCTCCTTCCAGAGTGGAGGGTCTCCGTTTAGCAGAGACGGTTGCTCTGTTACCTTCCCTTAAGGTGCTCAGGGACTAGCGCCCTTGGGTGGTGTGTAGGTGTGACCCCAGGTCTGCCCTGCCACTCGGGGGTCCATAGTCATGTCCTGACCTCTCCGGAGTGAGTCACTCACTGCTCTTTCTGCCTCAGCCCCCTCCCCACCTCAACACAAGCAGAAAGCAGAAAGCTTCTCCTTTGTCTCGGTCAGTACCCTGTGAGTGCTTCAGCGGTGGGATTTATAAACCCTGGAGATACGACGTAACCCACTCCATAGTGGCGAGGGAAGCTGCTTTTCATCTCGGTTTGCTTAACTCTTCAGAGGCAAGAGACAGGAGTCACCGAGGGTATCCCCAGGAATAAACTGTAAGCAGGAGTCAGGCCAAAGCAGTGACTCGCCTCTTGAATTTACTCCTGCAGAATAGTTTGCATTTCCCCGAAACCTCTCCCTCCCCAAACCTTCACATGCTGCTCCCTCTGCTGAAAGACACTTAGGTTTCTTCTTCTCTGGAAATTCCAGCTCATCCTTCAAGGCCCAGATCAAAGTTTCTCCCTCCTGAGCAGGCTTCCCCAGGCAGGGATAGTGATCCATGACACAGCGCTTCAGACGACTTTCTAAAATCATTACGTACGTGTGCACGCGCTAAGTTGCTTCTGCCCTTCTGTCGTGTCCAACTCTTTGCGACCCCTTGGACCGTGGCCCACTAGGCTTCTCTGTCCATGGGATTCTCCAAGCAAGAGTACTGGAGTGGGTTGCCGTTTCCTTCCCCAGGGGTCTTCCCGACCCAGGGATCAAACTCACATCTCTTTATGTCTCCTGCATTGGCAGGCGGGTTTTTTACCGCCAGTGCCACCTGGGAACCCATTATCACCTGTTTATATGGCTTCCCCCACCTACAGTTTGAGCTTCTTCAGGACTGGGACCAGATCATTTATTTCTTTAAACCCAGAAAGTAAATCTAAAAGTTAATGCACATTGTTCACAGAAAGTACTCAAGAGTTTTAATCACACCTTTGGTCCGTAGTCAGATGCCCTGGAATATTCTCACACAGAAGGAAACAGCGAATCCACGCATGAACTGTACAGCTCACTGGCTGGAAGCCCCCTCTCCCTTTGTGGGAAGAAATTAAGATACTAGGCTAAACGACCATAACGTAAAGTTTTGGCAAGTTCCAAAGCATCTCCAGTACTTTTTCATGATTAAATCTTCTGAGTATCTGAAGACTACAGGAGGATGTTTCTGGCTTTATGTGATCATAAAGTTGTCGTGATGCATTCTGACATTTTCTAAATGTACTCAGTGCTGATAAAATGGAGATGTTAGATTCTGGCATTGGAGCAGGGCCTTGAGTTTCAGCCAGAGGATTCCCAAGAGAAACAAAAGTGGTTTATATTGAAATCTAGGTAGGAAAATATATTGGACATTCGAGAATGATTTCAAGGTCCATAATCATTGGCATCACTGTCAGGGACTGGGGTCCAGCAGGTTACAGTTCATGGCAGAGTCACATTAGAGTGACTATCCCCAACCATTGTCTGTGGCAGAACCAATGGGAAGAGGAAGCACTCACTACAAATAATAACACACTAACATCTGTGATTGGTGTTTTATGTTCAATTACTGTTTGGGATGCTGTCAGAATGATTCTCTGGCATTTTTCTGAGTTACAGGGGGAAATTATAGTTTTTTTGACAATTCTCAAAGAATCAATGTGAACTACCACCTACATTGTGCATGCATGGCCCATAGTTAATAAGCTTTAAAGGGAATTATGAATTATTTCTGGGCTTCATTTCTCCACAAATTGGTGGTAAGAAGAAGACTTCTCAAAATGTAAATATGCTCATGAGCAAATAATATACCTATGAGTGTTAATTAACGTGTATTAGGATAGAAAAAGAATACGTACTTCTAAATTCCAGAAAGTCTAGGTTAATGAGAGTAAGGACGTGAAGAACTAAAATCTGCACCCCGTTGGGCCAACATCCTTGGTCCAGGTTTCTAGTGCTTTTCAATTAGGAAGGAGAATCATCTTGAAGGAAGGTGTCTTAATTCGGTTAAAGTCAAGATGAGGTCTGCGGACGCTGGAACTTCCTCAGTGCCCACTGGTTAAGACTCTGCACTTTCAACTGTGGGAGGCAAGGGTTCCGATCCCCAGTCAGAGAAGTAAGATCCCGCATGCTGCAGGTGTGGCCAAAAAGAAAAAGAAAAAAAAAGATCTGCCAACACCAAACACTTCTTCTTTCTCCCAAAAAGAAAAGAGGGTTTGTAGCCATGCTTCAGGAATTGTACATGAGCAGCAGCTTCATAGTTATTTATAGGGGTCCTTGATGGATTCCTGTCTCTCTAAATCTGTCCATTCTCCTGGAAAAGACCACAGAGGCAAACAAATTTGATGTGCTGGGAAGATGGTGTTTTCATTTTTCATTAATGATAGTTTGAAGTTGTCCATGCACTGAGTAGGCCCCAGGCACCACTGTAGAGATGTCCCTTCCTCGCTCTTTCGGGCCCCGCCCTTCACCTCATCCATCTTTGCCATCTTTGCAGCAGGACCATCGCTGCTCAGCCCTTGCCTGTCAGTCAGTCACCCATCCTTTTCTTTTCTGATCCATCCTCCCTGCTCTTGGTCTGAAATTAACAACCTCAAGCCCAAGTTATACCTCGACTCTTCACTCTCAATCGCCCTGCCTTCTTGCGTCTTTTTTGCCCTCTAAATCCTGTATCTTCTATAAAATCTCTGAGGTCAACATTGAGGCTCAAGTGGCAAGAGATAATGAGTTTTAAATGTCAGATGTTCCAAGAAAAAGAGGACTTTAAAGTTGTATCTTTCCTTGCTATTTTTCTGCTGTTGTAAGAAGTTATATTTTCAGATCTATTTTAATCCATGAGAGATGTCTGATCCTGTAGGGGTAATCAAGCCTGGGTGACCTAAGCACTGGGAGATAAACATGTACTTTTGAGAACATAATACAGATATTCAGTTAAAATCTAAATTTTTACATTTTCTTCTGATCTTTGTTTATGATTACTACTTAATACATATTGATATTTCAACTGAAATTCCACCATGCGACAATCAGCTTACTTATGGAAAGGCATGCTACTGTATACTCGTATACTTGACTCTATGCTTGACCTGGGACAAAGCCCTAGGAGGTACAAACATGCAAAAAAATAAATGATCCCAGCACTCTCAGTCTAATAAGAAAGACAGACCTGGGACATCCCTGGCTGAGATCTATGCTTCTGATGCAGGGGGCCCAGGTTCAATCCTTGATCAGGGAACTAGATCTCACATGGGGCAACTAAGAGTCTGCATGTCACAGCTAAAGATCCGTATGCTGCAACTAAGACCCAGCATAGCCAAATAAATAAGCATTTAAAAACCAAAATGAAATAAAAGGAAGACAGACCCACAGATACATAAGCAGCGCAATGTGATATGTGCATAACCTAATATCTGCCACAGCAGTGAGTGGACCACGGCAGGTAGTGTTTGGAGGATTCAGAGACAAATCAGATGTGAACATTGCCCTTATGGAATTTACAGTCTAGCAAAGAAGAAAAGGTAAGCACAAGATGGATATAAAACAGGTCAGAAAAATGAAAATCTTGGTGAACACGTAAAGCCAAGGGGCAATGAACATTTGGAAGAGAACATTTTCATCCAGGGAAACTCAAGATTTCGTAAAGATCATGGTATGTGAGCTGGGCCTTGAAAACATAGCAATGGAAATGCTCTGTGTTTCCAACTCAATTTTGCTGTGAACCTAAAATTGCTCTAAAGAAGAAAGCAGCTCTGCAACTTCTCTCCTTCTCATAATCTTTTAACACAAGATATAATGAGCCCCACTCCTCCCGGTTCATTCCTGTATACAGAACAAACACGTCACTCTTCTGCGTGTGCCGTGACAACAAGAAAGGCTGAGAGGCCCCTGATTCACATGCCACCAACTGAACGTAAGATCTGCAGGAAACACCGAGGAGGAGCACTTGAGTCCCCATCGCAGCACTCCAGAGAAAGGCACGCCCTCCTCTCTCGGGGAAAGAAACAGAACTCCTGAGAGTCACACGGGAGCCTCGGTCCTTTCCTTCCTCCTCCTGCGAACTCCTGAATGACGCCTTCTCCTCTGAAGCTTCGGGGCCCTTGCCAGTACTACCAGCAAACTAAATTAACTTACAGGAAACTAAGTCAATGCAGTTTCTGCTCATTAAACACAGCATCAACTATGTGTCATGGGAAGAATGAAAAGGAAGTAACAATACAGACATATAGATGTTGAACCACCACGGGGGTTACCATGTCCCAAAGGGAGTTCAGAATCCTCCAAGATGGAAAAGGGCCACAGGAAGAGGCTGGTCAGTACGGGAAGCAGCGGTACCGGAGGGATGAGGGCGAGGTGATCCAGAGCACACAGAAGCCTCGGAGCTCAGCCTGGGTAACGTTTCGTGATTCCAAGGTCAAGCAGATACCTAATAGGCACCAACAGCTTCCTCTGGGGTCATTTAAGCTGACCGCCTCCATGAGAGCCCCGAAGATGCCCCAGTACCGCTGGGACCCGAGGGCAGGCATCTGAGAGGCAGGCCATGGGCAGGAGGGCGGGTCGGGGAGCTCTTGTCTGATCCCCAAAGCTTTCTCCGTAGACACCTGTTTGAAAACGCCCCGAGCGTGTCTGTGAACGAGTCAGGGCCGGCAGTTCCCAAATGGCGCTGTTAAATCCATTGGGGTGTGCTTGCTGTAGCTCAGACTCACTGGGGCGTTGGAGCTGGGGATGCCGCCAGAGGTCACCACCCGGAGCAATGTGATTACTCGGACCCCAGCCAGTGAGAGGCAGAAGGCGCCTCTGGCCCACTCCTTTGAAAAGAAGAATGTTCGTGGCTGTGACTTGCATCCGTAGAGCTACCCACGATTGGACCGGCAGCAGTGAACCCACCTCAGGCTGGGGGCTGATGCCACGAGGGGCCGACACGGGTGATCTTCACCCCAGTCTGGGGATCTCTTGCATCCTGGAGTGTGCTTGGAAGTTGGGGAATTGTTCACGGCTGAGGACAAGTTCCTCACACAGGCAAGCGATGCTGGGTCTTTAAGTCACATCTCAGGAACTTGCACGGGCCAGTGTGCTAATCTACTTGTTGCCAAACGCAGTATTTCTCTGGGTGAAATACTACTTAATCATGATTGGACCCCAACTGACTTATTAAGGCTCTACCGACATATACACATCAGATATCTCCATTTAAGTCTACTTTTCCTATTATCAGAAAAAAAGATGGTGATAGATAATAACTAGATTCATGGTAGTGATCACTTTGAAGTGTATACAATTATTATATTTTACACCCAAACTTTTACATTATATACCAGTTATATTCGATTTCTTTTTAAAAAGGAAAAAAAGACAAGACAAAAGCACCCTGTTCTCTGTAGAAAGACAATGATATTCTCAATATTCTGTGAGTAGGATTCTTACAATTTCCTCAAATCCTGGGATCTCAAGTTGTATGCTGTTAGTCACTTCATAGGAATAGAACTTGCTTTATACTCGTGCTTTTTTAAATTTCAGTTATATGTTGTATAAAGCAAATGGCCCAAAAGATAGTAGACTATATCAAGATGGAAAATTAAAAAGTAAAAAAAGAACAAAGCATTGATCAATCATGTAGAAACCTGGCAAAGGCCGTGTTACTCATCAGGAGATTTCTTACCTCCTCTCACATGGAATTTCGGTTTAGATAGACTTCTCTTAGTTGTTGTTTTGATTATTTCCTTTCATCAAACAAATTTCAATAATTGTTTAACCAACTCCAACTTTGTTTCATGGGTCCCAGCAAGACTTGAGAGAAAGAATTGAACACACTGGGATTTTCGCAGGTGGGGATGGTTGCTTCTATTTAATTTCATTCTTTAAGAGGTTTTTTAAAAGACTCCTGCATTCTGTCCTTCAATCTCTCTCTCTTGCTTCCTTTCTCACACCCTCCTTGTCTTCTCATCGTTGCTGTTCCTTTATATCCTTACCAATAACTAGAATAGCAAATGCCTAGTGTGATACAGCCGCTTATGAGACAAGTTATTTATCTCAAGTAACATGAATGATGACAACCAGAAAAAGTTACATAACGTGACCAAAGCCATTAGCTTCTGAGTTGTCTGCATATGGAATCTGAACCCAGGTCCCTTTTACTGCGGTGCCTGGGCCATTTCTGCTTCTCTGTTTTTTCTATTTCTTGCCCTAACTCAGATCCAATACAACTCACTTCATATACATGTTCTTAAAGAGTTTGTGTGAGAGTCATTGGAAGTTGGGAGGCTTGAAACAATACTGAAGAAAATGAAAAAAAAAATCTCCCCCGTCCTCCACACCAGCCTTTATGGTGGGCCTGTTAGGCTCTTGAGTGTTAGATATTAGAACCATGCTATGTTGCTAATGCATAAAAACAAAATTTTTGTGCCCATATTTTCAGTTCACAAAGAATTTTTGCATATATCATCTAACATGGGCCACTTTTGATGACCCCAAAAAGAGAAGCTGTTTATAAATTGAAATTTTGTAATAAGATGCTTAATAAATACCTTAAGATTTTCTTCTACCCAGATTTAGCAAATAAAAATACAACATCCACTTAAACTTGAATTTCAGACAAATAACCAATGCTTAGTTTAGTACAAATATGTTCATGTGACATTTGGGACACACTATACTAAAAATTATCTGTTGTTTATGTGAAATTCAAATGTAACTGGGCATTCTGTATTTTACCTGTCAACCCTATTGGTAAGAAGTAACCTAAAAAGGCTCTTCTAGCCAGGCTTTCTAACAAGCCATTGTTTTGCACAGACAACAGCAACAGACCTTCTTTTTAAAGGGAGTCTGGGTAAGTCTTTTAGTATAGCAGACTCCCTCTCTATGACAATCCTGCCCCAAAGTGACACTTTTACATGTTTGAATTTTTGTTTAGTATATTTCTCAAAGTATCCTACAGCTTTGAAAGCACAATTTTAAAACAGGAAGAAAGACTCTTCTTGTCTGTTCAGACTCGGCACAGAAATGCATATTCATAAAAGGACTTAGGCAGCTGAGAAAGCGATGAGCTTCAAGTATCATAAAGACAAAGACATTAAAACGAATGAGGAAGAAAAACTGCCAGACATCATTTTAAGCAACCAGGATATGACAGACTCCATGGTGTTCTGCTCTTTAAATATGATATATTAAAGTTTTACTCTGTTCTTGGCAGAAGATATAATATGTACGTGAGATAAGCTTAAAGACTGAAGAAGCCAGGTGGTTCAGAAATGACAACAGTGTATTTCAGGGCAGATGACTAGACAGGTCTTAGGAGATCCAGAGCAACGTGGAGGTCGAAATACTCCACATGGAGAGTGAGGGACCACTAGCAGAGCACCCCACCCATTCCCTCCATCCAATCCCTCCTCACTGATGTCATCAGAAAAAACAGCTTGCTGTGCGACGTGGGGCTGAGTTCACCCAGCTTGAACACCAGCGTCGGTCAGTCTTGTATTCAGGTTAAAAGTCAGATTCACCGAAATGATTATCCTAGAATTCTATAAGCAGAACTGATTTGGAGAAGGAAGAACTGAGGTCACATTCACCTCAGACCTGCACAGTGTTTAGAAAAGATAAGAGTGATGCTGCTCCCCCAACGCATCCTTGAGAAAGCAGCCACCCCTGGGGTACGTACGAGCAGGGCCACTCCCACCGCCCCCAGGGCTCACAGAGCCAGGCTTCGCAGCAACCGTGCCTGCGAGAAGCTACAGTGGCACTGCTTTGAGGCCGAAGGTCATCAGTTCTTCTTACCAGACTATCACAGTTGTGATTTGATTTTCCTAGAACTAGGTTGTTTAGAGAGGCTATTCCATAATAATTTACATGTGTTTAGGACATGGAGCTCACGTCTGACCAACACAAACAACCAAAGGGCAGGTCATTCGTTAGAGATAAAACCAGAATAGGAGTGAAACTCACAATATTTAGGATTAAGATATCTGCTCTGTGTAACAGTACAAGACAGAACGCGCACTTGTTATACCATCGTGTCTCTCAGGAATTTAAATCATGGCTATTTCTGATGGACTTAATTACTTAAGCAATTGAATATATATATATATTAAACCTCATCTTTTCCTTCTTCAACTGCCCTTCTCTTTGCCTTTTGCTTTAATTCTTGAAAGTTCCAATATGCTCGTTTCTGGCTCACTAGGAACAGATAATGATCATGAAACCAACCAAAGAGTACTTTCCACGAACTTGGCCACAGGTTGGACCCAATGAGGGAAGAAAAAGATAAACAAGATATAGTCCTTGGCCTTGCAGAGCATAAGCTTACATTCAAGTAAAGGGTTGTCCTACAAAACAGAAATAATGATGGTACAAATTAGAATGTGGTAAGTGCCCAAGGAGAGAAGACTGTTATGGGAACATACCTAAGGAAGCTTTCATTTAGGTTTTCCAGAGAGACAGGTTCTGAGTCTTAGGAAGTAGATCAAGGTCTCACTTGGAAGGTTTATAGAGGAAACAAAAATTGTTTGTTTTTTTTTCTTAATATATACTGTTTATTTACTCGTTTTTGGTTGTGCTGGGTCTTTGCTACTGTGCGGGCTTTCCTCCAGTTGCGGCGAGCGGGGCCTACTTTCTGTTGCGATGCGTGATTGTGGCGGATTCTCTCGCGGTGGAGCGCGGGTTCTAGAACGCCCAGGCTTCAGTTGCTCTGCCCCATGTGGAATCTTCCCACACCAGGGATTGAACCCTTGGCCCCTGCACCAGGGCAGTCCAGAATCAAACATTCTAAACGTGCACTGGTTCCAAAGCACAGAGGTGTTGGGTGTAGCATGGCTAATAAAGAACAGGAAGGAGCATTCTGGTGACAGACTGCAGGTACCAGATGGGCTGCCCATGGGAATGGAACTTCAGTGTGTCTGTTGTGTCGCGGTGGCGGGGGTTTGCCTACCCAGCGTCTGTTTCCATTTCCCTTATTCTGGCAACAGCGTTTGATCTTCTTTTAAGGAACGTCTTCTCCCCAACATTCAGCCATGGTCCCAGTCAGCCTAAGATCCGCACAAAGGGCTGGGGGCTCCGTGCGACCCCCACCCCCCGCCCCAGCAGCTAACAAGCCAGGGAAGAAGGCGCCTGGGCAAGCGGTCGGGGCAGGCAGCAGCAGGATCACGGGGGCTGGTACCCTGGAGGCCAAAGCTAGGAAGTCAACAGTCACCGTGGGTGAGAATCCGTGTAGTGACCGGAAAATACTCATCAGGCATGCTGACAAGACAGTCCACTGATAACGTCAGAGAGAAGAGGGGAAAGGCGATTCTACAGGCTGCTAAGGCGGGAAGCAGGATCCCAGAGAGCTGCCGAGTCGGTGGAGGGGAGGACACGGAGACTTTCCCATCTGTAATGTAATTTCACCTCAAAAGAAAGAGGGCTGACCCAGCAGGCCTCGGAGGGACACGGGGAGTGCTGGTGGGTTTTTCTTTTTAACAACTTGTTTTTATGGTGGTGAGAAGTCATATCATATGAAACAGACTACTTGAGCCATACTTACCGTGCTGTCCAGGAGCACTAGTTACGTTCACATTGTGCGGCTCTCACCATCGCGCATCTCCCGAATTTTTCACTTTCCTAAACTGAAACTCTGTCCCGGATAAACACTAAGCCCCCGTCCCCCCGCGCCCGCCTGGTATCTACCAACCTACTTTCTGACTCCGTGAATCTGACTCCCCCAGGTGCCTCGTTTAGCAGAATCACACACTCGTTCTCTGCACCTGATGGCTCCCTGGTGGCTCAGTGCTAAAGAATCCACCTGCCAAGGCAGGAGATGACGGCTCCGCAGCTGGGTGGGGAAGACCCCCCTGGAGAGGGAAGTGGCGACCCACTCCAGGATTCTTGCCTGGAGAATCCAGGGGCTAGAGCAGCCCTGGCAGGCTACAGTCCATGGGGTGGCAAGAGAGTCAGACACGACTTGGTGACTAAACAACAACAAGGCGTGATTAAAAACAGACGGGAAGAAACTGATCAAGAGAAAGGGCAAAGATGTCTGAAAAAGAAGAAATTGCTGAAATAATCAGCAGTGTGAGGTTCCTGAAGGTGGGAGGGGGTGGATTCCACGCGGAGGTCGGCAAGTCCTTTGACGGGAGGAGGACAATAAACGGCGCAGAGGCAGAGAGCAGCATGGCTGGCGTCAAGAACAGGACGTTCTCCAACAACAGGGTCCGTTTGCTCTCCGCAGCAGGAGTGGCGTGGGATCAGGGGCCACGGTGGCCAAGGGAGAAAAGAAGGAAGTACATCTGGAGGAAGGGGGCTTCCCAGGTGACTCAGCAGGAAGGAATTCGCCTGCCCTTGCAGCAGACACTAGAGATATGGGTTCAGTCCCTGGGTCGGGAAGATCCCCCGGAGAAGGGAATGGCAACCCAGTCCAGGAATTTTGCCTGCAGAATCCCATGCACAGAGGGGCCTGGTGTGCTGTAGTCCATGGGGTTGCAAAGAGTCGGACACGACTGAAGGACACACACATGCACGCTTGGAAGAAACGAGTAAGCCTTCACAGGTTGATGCTTTAAAGTTCACATTTTTGTTTGCACGTTTACTTGGGATACCCCTCAAAGCAGCTGAATGGAAGAAACATACTTGGGGACACTTAAAAGTGTTTCCCTCAGTCTTAAGAATAGCACATGGAGGAATCCCCTAGTGGTCCAGTGGTTAGGACTCCCCACTTCACTGCCAAGGGCATGGGTTCAGCCCCTGGCCTGGGAACTAAGGCAACGCATGCTACATGGCACAGCTTTAAAAAAAGAAAGAAAAAGAAACCAGTACACGTGCTGCCAAAGCTGGAAGAACCCACTCTTGACAGAGGTTGAGTAAAATTGCAAGTAAAATAATGTTCTTAATCCTCTAGCTTTAGACAACGCTCAGAGATCTGGGTAAATACAGGTTTTAAATGACAAGCTGAAAATGAGCTTTGAAACCAACAACTAAAGTTAGTATTGCCCCTTGGTTAATGTTCTCATATGAGACACCTTGATTTTGATAAGTTATATGAACGATAGCTCCCGACAACCATACCAAGCATTCAAATTTAATCAGCATAAGGATAAGTGAACTGCTTAAATAAGTAAATAAATAAATGAAAGAGTGGCTTTGTCTTTGGTGCTTGGTTATAAAAGCCTTATTCCATCACAGATATTTTAAAAGTATCATAAACGACCATCCAGTAACATAAATCAGAGCAGATACCTTGCAAAGCAATATCACTGAGGTCTTTTATCTGCCTGTGGTTATCTGCTTACCCCAGACTCATCAAGTGACGATCCAGACTGCAGACTGAGAGCAGGTTTGGGTCTAAAAACGGGGGAATTAAAAAAAAAAAAAAAAAAACAATGCTTTCATGGTATAGAATTTTTAATTACTCATCTTAGGCATACTCACCATCAGGAATAAAGGTAATTGTTAGGTTGTAGCATCATGGTGCTCCCAGAGTAACTTGGGAGATGGCCAAGGTGTCTGCATGGCTCTCTGGAAGGAAGTTCCTGGGACCTGCTCTGAAAAGCAGCTTTATTAACCTGACATTCAGTAAAGGCAAATAAACGGGTCTATTCAAAGTGCCAAGTCCATCTTTATCTCACTGTGTATCAATTTCTCACCAAATCAATCATCTTATCTCTATTTTTTAAATCTGTCAATGATTGTGCTATATTGAAATGTTCTAACTCTTCTCTCATTTATGCTTTTTAATTAAAAAATTTTTTTAATATTTATTTGGCTGTGTTGGTCTTAGTTGCAACATGCAGGATCTTTTTTTTTTTTTTTTTACCTTTTGGCTATGCCGTGCAGCTTGTGGGATCTTAGTTACCTGGCCAGGGATTGAACCCAGGACCCTGCGTTGGGAGCACAGAGTCTTAACCACTGAACCACCAGGGATGACCTTCTCTCTTGTTTCAATTCTTTAATCTGTCTTCTCACTCATGATACCTTTTCATCACCTGTGAAAACCCAGTTTAAACTGTCACCTCCTCCATGAAGCCTTCCCTAGCTCCAGTTAGTAAGCTAACCCCACCTCCTCCTCCAACGCCGCTCTATACAGTTACACACTTCCCTCTGCCCCTCGACCTTTCTGAATCCCAGCACTGATATTGCAATCTCAGTAAAGAGAGGATTTTGAAAGTCACGAGAATATGCGTGGGTACTAAAATAACTGGGGCATGACCTCTCAAGCAGTTACTGTCACCCCCTCCAGTTGCCGTCATCATGTTCTCACACACACCCTAAATGCAAGCCCTGTCAACAGTTCCGTATGCTCAACCATGCCCTCTCATGTTTTCACCCATGTATCTCCCTCGCTCTCTCCCCACCTCCCCCTCCAGAATTCACATCTCTACATCAGCAGGGAAGAGCTCCATATCCTCTTCCCTGCTTCTTGCTACTCTCAGACCATCGCGTGGACACTTCTATCCAGGAAACCCTCTGACCTGAAGCTCATGCTTCTCCCTCTCCTGATCAGTTTCAATTACCTGTTTCAAGTCACTCCCCTGGAAAGTCACAGATGCCTTTTGCATGCACTTCTTCCTTTTATCTCCTACCTGACTGCAGGCGACTTCAACAATGGTGTGGAAACATCAAAAAGCCGTGAAAATCCTAGCTGATATTCTGCACATCTTCTACCTGCCAAGTGCTGTGTAAGTACATTCCTAAATTATCTTGTCTAAGCCTTCCTCCTGTACCATGAGGCCTGTGCTACAATTAAGCCCACTTTACAGAGGAGGGGATGGAGGCTTACATGCTCCATTTGACGCTTGGCTAAGGTCACACAGCTCCTGGGTAGCAGAGCCAGAGTAGAGCCCAGGCAGCCCGTCCCCGAGCTACAAAATGCAGGAGATCAGGAGACCTGGGTTCAATCCCTGGTCCAGAAGATCCCCTGGAGAAGGAAATGGCAACCCACTCCAGTATTCTAGCCTGGAGGATCCCATGGATGGAGGAGCCTGGCAGGCTACTGTCCATGGAGTCAAAAAAGTCAGACATGATTGAGTGACTAAACAAAAACAATGGCCTAGTGTAGTCCCTGGCCCATCATAAACACTCTGCTGATTCATCGATAAAAACTGTCATCCTTGCAGTTAAAGAAAGGCTACACAAGTTGGTGATGGACAGGGAAGCCTGGCGTGTTGCAGTCTGTGGGGTCGCACAAAGTAGGACCACTGAGCGACTGAACTGAGCTGACGTGATTTATGATCTTATGTGATCTGTCAAGAGTCAAAATAACTTTACCTAGAACTCCACAGGCAACATGTGCGTTGCTGTTGCTGCTAAGTCGCTTCAGTCGTGTCCGACTCTGTGCAACCCCGTAGACGACAGCCCACAGGCTCCCCCGTCCCTGGGATTCTCCAGGCAAGAACACTGGAGTGGGTTGCCATTTCCTTCTCCAATGCATGAAAATGAAAAGCGAAAGTGAAGTCGCTCAGTCGTGTCTGACTCTTAGCAACCCCATGGACTGCAGCCCACCAGGCTCCTCCATCCATGGGATTTTCCAGGCAAGAGTACTGGAGTGGGGTGCCATATTCCTCCCCTATCGTAAGCCCTAGATCACAGGCGTCCGGGGTGCAGGCGGCCCTACACACGCTGCTGCCCCAGCTTCAGTCTATATTTGAGAAATCACGGGGATTTGTGTACATTATCCTCTCTCCGAGCAAATGGCACTTCAGCTTGACCAAGTTTAATGTCCATATAAAAATCAGAAATGCTGCACACTGCGGCACGTGGAAACATTTCCCATCCCTCTTTCAGGCTCTGCCGGCCGTCTGCATCCCGCATCGCTGTCGCGGCTGAGCACTTTCCGGCCAGAAACCTCATTCTCCGTGGAATACTTGAATCAGAACAAATTACAGCAATAAGGAAAATGGGCCTCTGGATGTGCGTGCCTCACAACAGGCACACTCGGCCGGACTACTTAGCCGAGGCGCGGGCTCTCCTAATGGGCTGCGCCTGGCCTCCCTGCACACAGACCTCAGACGATGGAAGCCTGCAGTTAAAGTCACAGGAGGCCACGAAAACCTGGAGGAATAGAGAGTCAAATTCATCTCCTTGGGACGAGGCTTTAAAACACCCTGCTAACGGGAAGAAGAAATGCAAGAGGTGCGTTTCTGCGCAGATGTCGCCCTGAGTGCTGGGCTGGTTTTCTGCTCTCTGCTCAGTCTCGGCTTTCTGCTGCCACCGTGGCACTGCAGCTTGGAAAAGCAACCTGAGACAGCATACAGAGTGGGGGGTTAAGCTGGGCCTCTCGATGGTCCAGCTCCCTTTCCCTGGAGCACCCCCCTAAAATGGAAAGGGCGGCCCGGGGCTTTCTCTGGCTCTCTCTCTTTCTCACTCAGCTTAATTCTCTGAAGAGAAAATGGCCCAGAAAAGCTTAAATCAGGATGGTGTTGCCAAAGCATAGAAGTAACCGGCTTAGTTTTTAGCCAATTCCAGCATTTTCCCGGTGGCACTAGCAGTAAAGAACCCGCCTGCCAGTGCGGGAGACTCAAGAGACACACACAGGTTTGATCCCTGGGTTGGGACGATCCCCTGGAGGAGGGCATGGAAACTCCCTCCAGTTTTCTTGCCTAGAGAACCCCAGGACAGAGGAGCCTGGGGGACTCCTTCCATGGGGTCTCAAAGAGTCGGACATGACTGAGAAGACGGAGCAGGCACACAGTCTGGGCTGTGTGCTTTTCATCAAGGCTCCTCCAGAAGGCACTTCTCTGGTAGCCCAGTGCTTAAGAAGCGACCTTCTCAATAGATGTAGAGAAAGCCTTTGACAAAATTCAGTACCCATTTAGGACTAAAACTTTTCAAAAATGTGCATAGAAGGAACCTACCTTAACATGGTAAAGGCATTGTATGATAAGCCTACAGCAAGCATTCTTCTCAATGGTGAAAAACTGAAAGTTTTCCCCTGAGATCAGGAACAAGAGTGTCCACTTTCACCACTGTTATTCAACACAGTTCTGGAAGTCCTGCTGCTGCTGCTGCTAAGTCGCTTCAGTCGTGTCCGACTCTGTGTGACCCCATAGACGGCAGCCCACCAGGCTCCCCCATCCCTGAGATTCTCCAGGCAAGAACACTGGAGTGGGTTGCCATTTCTGGAAGTCCTAGCTACAGCAATCAGAGAAGAAAAAGAAAGGAAAGGAATCCAGAATGGAAAAGAAGTAAAGCTCTGTAGATGACATGATACTGTACATAGAAAACCCCAAAGATAGTATCAGAAAATTACTAGACTAATCAGTGAATTTAGCAAAGTTTCAGGATACAAAATCAATACACAGAAGTCACTTGCCTTTCTATATACTAACAATGAGAACTCAGAAAGAGAAACTAAGGAATCAATCCCATTCGTCATTGCAACAAAAAGAATTAAATGTCTAGGAATAAGCTTACCTAAGGAGACAAAAGAACTGTACACAGAAAATTATAAAATAGATAGCCAATGGGAATTTGCTGTATGGCTCAGGGAACTCAAACAGGGGCTCTGTATCAGCCTAGAGGGGTGGGGTGGGGAGGGAGATGGTGGGGAGGTTCAAAAGGGAGGGGACATATGTACACCTGTGGCTGACTCATGTTGACGTTTGACAGAAAACATTCTGTAAAGCAATTATCCTTCAATTAAAAAAGAAAAAGAACAAAACAAAGAACCCACCTTGCAATGCAGGAGACCTCGATTCAATCCCTGGTCCGGGAACAAAGACCCCTCCTGCCATGGGACAACTAGGCCCACAGGCCACAATCGAGCCAGCATACGCAACTAGAGGTCTGCCCGCCACAGAGAAGACCCTTTGTGCTGCAACCAAGACCCGACACAGCCAAATAAATAAGTAAATTTGAAAAAAAAATACAGAAGGAAACACGGGAATAAACAGAACAATGTCTCAAGACAGAGGCATATTACATGGTAGTTAATACGCTGGACCATGAATCAAAACAGCACTGGGCTTAAGCATAGCTCTTTCACTTGAAGCTGTAAGACCTGACCGTCGCAGAGCCTCGTGGGCCTCTGTCTACACAAAAAGAACGGATCGCTGTGCCCCCGAAACTGACACGAGATTGTAAACCAACTGTGCACTGCTCTGCGCTCAGCTGCTCGGTCGCGTCTGACTCTCTGTGACCCCCTGTCCATGAATTCCTCAGGCAGGAACACTGGACTGAGTGGCCATTTCCTTCCGCAGGGGGTCTTCCAAACCCGGGGATCAAACCTGTGTCTCCGTCTCCTGCGCTGACAGGTGGATTCTTTACTGCCGCACCACCTGGAAAGCCCTAACTAACTCCTAGGAGTGGGGTGTAAAATAAATAATAATAATAATAAAAGGAATGGAGCTTTTAATTAAGTTCCAAGGAAACATATTCATCAATGAATTCAGATGCTCTGAGCATCTACTCATTGCTGGTACAAGATAATAAGTAGCATGTGAACAAGAGGGTGGGCCTCTTATTTCTTTCTTTGGTGAATAACATCCCCCCCCCAAAAAAAAAACCTTAATATAAATGTTGGCCACTTGGCTCAGTGACAAACACCTAAAGAGGTTTTCCAGGCTCCGTGTCCCTCTTTCTCTGACTCCTGATTTCACCTTCAGTGAACCCTCAGAAAATACAGTCTAGGACAGCTTTTTTCAACTTAATGATAAAGATAATATACTCGAAATGCTATTTCCAAACTTGGGCAACATTTCTCTGATCTTCAAACACAAATTTCTACCAAATTATCATCAACACTAAGCATGCAGATGGTTAAAGCATTTCAACTATCAAAGTCGAAGTCAGGAACTCAAACCAAATTTAATTTAGCTCTGATTTGAAAACATTTTGCTGTTATGGTCTGTGGTTTTTAGAAGGGGAAAAAAAAAAGTACTCACAACCAGTTCTGATTGAAACAGGTCGAGTAGGTTAAATCTGAAATAGTTCTCCATTGGTTTGTGGTTAACCAATTCGTTTATTGTTTCAGAAACTGAAATTGGTTCACCAGCCTCTGGTTTGGGTCCCTGGTTCAGTTCAGTTCAAGATCTTGGCAAATGAATACTCAGAAAAACGGACAATTCCCAAATGACCCTGTACTAAATACGCCAGCTTTCTCAAAACCCACGTGTTCCGCAAACCTCTCTTCTGCGGGTAGGATTACAGAGAACTGTCCTCGCTGGCGGAGAAGGCGATGGCACCCCACTCCAGTACTCTTGCCTGGAAAATCCCATGGACGGAGGAGCCTGGTGGGCTGCAGTCCATGGGGTCACTGAGAGTTGGACACGACTGAGCGACTTCACTTTCACTTTTCACTTTCATGCATTGGAGAAGGAAATGGCAACCCACTCCAGTGTTCTTGCCTGGAGAATCCCAGGGACAGAGGAGCCTAGTGGGCTGCCGTCTATGGGGTCGCACAGAGTTGGACACGACTGAAGCGACTTAGCAGCAGCAGCAGCAGTCCCCGCTGGAGGCTGCCCAGTGTAACCCACAGTAGAGCTGAAGCATCTCTCATCTGAGAGCAGCGAGAGTCCTACAGTCCTGCTTCCAGCACAGCGGGCGCCGCTCTCCGGCATCGGAAATCTCGGCCTCGCTGGCCCTCCTCAGCGACGTCGGGCCACAGAGGTGGATCTCGTTGAGTCACGCGGCACGTGTCGAGCGCGTGTCCTCAGTCGCTCAGTCGTGTCCAACTCTGTAGCCCGCCAGGCTCCTCTCCATGGCCATTCTCCAGGCAAGAACACTGGAGTGGGCTGCCATGCCCTGCTCCAGGGGACCTTCCCAACCCAGGGATCGAACCCAGGTCTTGTCCTGCATTGCAGGCAGATTCCTTACCAACCACCAGGGAAGCCCCGTAAGTGTTGAGTAGTCACTTATAAATAATTGGTGGATTTTTTTCAAGAGGATGTATTGATATACACACGTGAACGCATTCATACAGATACTGATTGTATATAAGGATTCATGAACAAATTATTCTCAGTTACCTGTGCTCTGAGCGATGTTCTTGACTGGAAGTAAAATACGTGGGGCACATCTAGGAATGTGACCCCACAGGAGCGTAAAGTGCTGTATGTAGCAAAAGAAAATTGGGACAGCAGGTACTTTTGTGACGTTCCCTTCTTCCTGTTCAAAGCACAGATACACTTGGAAATGACGACCTGAAATCTGGACAAGGCTAAGGACTGATGTGTGTCCCCAGGCACCCCAGGTCGTGGACTCCCTGAAGTCTGGGTGTAGCCACGAACGCAACCACAATTTGCTAATGGCAAATAAGCCAAATTGCCCTGAAAACAACCAGCTCCAACAAGATAATGGTGCCTTGACATGACCACTTGAAAGTCAATAGGTTCTTAGTTTGATTCTGCTTAAGAGAAATCCCTGAATGTTCCTTGGAAGGACTGATGCTGAAGTTGAAGCTCCAATACTCTGGCCACCTGATGGGAAGAACTGACTTGTTGGAA
Organism: Oryx dammah; assembly: GCF_014754425.2. Classification (NCBI taxonomy): domain Eukaryota; kingdom Metazoa; phylum Chordata; class Mammalia; order Artiodactyla; family Bovidae; genus Oryx; species Oryx dammah. The sequence continues at coordinate 2,155,780 of NW_024070205.1, read as the reverse complement.
AAGACTCTGATGCTGGGAAAGACTGAAGGCAGGAGAAGGGGATGACAGAGGATGAGATGGTTGGACGGCATCACCGACTCCGTGGACGCGAGTCTGAGCAAATTCCAGGAGACACTGAAGGACAGGGAAGCCTGGTGCTCTGCCGTCCGTGGGGTTGCCAAGGGTTGGACACGGCTTAGCAACTGAGCAACAGCAAAGAGAAGAGATGGTGATGCTCCTCAGTCAGGTCCCGGTCTGTGTCTTCAACCAGGTTTCAAGTTTTCCCCCTTGAGACGGGCACAGTGCCCAGCGACCTTGGTTAATGCAGATTTGCAGAAGCTCAAGCAATAAATACTGAGGAAGGAAGCTTCTCCAAGTTCCAAATGCAAACTCTGGATGGTGCAGAAAGAGGGAATTTAGAAATCTCCTCTAGTGGCTTCTAGCTGACCAACAGAATGAGCCGCACAGCTTTATTTTAAAATAAATAAAACAGTTTGACAGAAAACAGCAAAATTCTGTAAAGCAACGATCCTTCAATAAAAAACAAATTAAATAAATAAATAAAATAAAATGCCTGTTGACTAAGAATCGTCAGTGCTGCAACCTGGTAATCTTCGAATTTAGGAAGCTCCTCCCCAAATTCTGATGATCAGTTGTAAGTGGATCCCACTGACCTAGCCCAGTTTTCTCCTTCCATTCAGAAGGAAGTAAGTGCAGACCATGCCTCAATTGTAGGAATAACAGCTAACACGCGTGGGGTGCCCACTGTGGACCAGACACTTTGATATGCATTATCTCCAGTCTTTACAACCCCTCTTAAATTCATGCCGTGAGCAGACAACTTCTCACAACCTCCTCTCTCCAGACCTTCAGCATTGTTCTCGTGTAGTGATTCCTCGATGGACATTATGGAGCTTCCACCTGTTGCTCCCACAAAGTCCTGCCATCAAAGCAAAGAAGAGAAAGCAATTGAGTTGCATTTCTCATCAGCAGCACTTTCTCAGGGATGTTTCCCAGGACCTTCACGAATCTATGATCCGGTTCTCAGTCTGGTGGCATGGCAGCTCCGCAGTGATCAAGGAGATGAACAAACTCAGAGGAAATTCATGTGCTCATGATTCACAAGCTGGTATGAATAACCCAGCGCAAACCCTCGTGCTCAGCCACGAGGCAGAGAAGCCAGGGCTTCTGGAATTCAACCACCCTGTCCCACCTTCAGCCATTTCCATGTGGGGTCAACTCATGATCTGAATTGATGGGACCACCCAAAGCATTAAGACTCTTGGCTATATGACTGGTTTTCAGATGCAAAGTGGTTTGGCTGTCATTAAAAATATTCCTAAGTTTAATTTCAAGCAGTTTTCTTGCTGTTTTTTCTACTGCTGCTTGCTTCCAGAATTTCTAGCAAAAAAAAAAAAAGTTAAAATGAATATGAATATTTCACTTTTCAAACTATGCTCAAACTTATTAAGCGTAGTTTCCCAAAATGATAAAATGAAGCAAGTCAGCATCTGACATCACCCCTGGCAGCCCTGCCACGAGACCCTGCCACTTGCCCTCAGCTCCTTTACCTCATTCCTGAACCCCAATCAAAGCTTCCTAAGGGAAAATTTTGGCAGCCTGAAGACATAGCTAATCCCCTTATAAATAGTTGTTCTTCCAAACTGCCAGAAAATTGAATGGATTATAACACAATAGAGCTATAAAAGTTAGTGCCTCCATAATAAATGTCAACTACACTTCTTGTGATTATTTATCTCCTTCTGTCAATTATATAGGTAAGGCAATTTATATAATTGACATTGTGTACATGGAAACTAATGCCTGAAAGAGGAAGGAGATATAAAAGATTCTTGGGCAAATTAAAAACTTAGGAGCTTTACAAGGCATTCCTTGGCCATATTGCAGGTTTGGTTCCAGACCACCACCCACAGTAAAGCAAGTTACATAAATTTTTTAGTTTTCCAGTACACGTAATAATTATGTTTAGGGACCTCCCTGGTGGTTCAGGGGCTTCCCAGGTGGCACAGTGGTAAAAAATCCACCTGCTGATGCAGGAGACGTGGATTGGATCTCTGGGTCGGCAAGATCCCCTGGAGGAGGACACGGCACCCCACTCCAGGATTCTTGCCTGGAGAACCCCATGGACAGAGGAGCCTGGCGGGCTACAGTCCTTGGGGTTGCAAAGACTCAGACACGACTGAGTGACTAACACACTGGTGGTCCAGGGACAAAGAGTTCGCCTTTCAAAAACAAGAACCAAAACATAAAACAGAAGCCATATTGTAACGAATTGAGTAAGGACTTTAAAAATGAACTACCTCCAAAAAAATATACTTTAAAAAAATAAAAAGTTGTGTTTCTCTCAAAGATTATGTGTGTATGCTAAGTCGCTTCAGTCATGTCCAATTCTTTGAGACCCCATGGACTGTAGCCTGCCAGGCTTCTCTGTCCATGGGATTCTCCAGGCAAGCATCCCGGCGTGAGCTGCCATGCCCTCCTCCAGGGGATCTTCCCAACCCAGCGATCAAACTCTTATCTCTTAAGTCTCCAGCATTGGCAGGTGGGTTCTTCACCATCACTGATTACAGATCAGCATGGCAAATACAATAATAATGAAAATTTCAAATTTTGTGAAAATTACCAAAGTATGACAGAGACATGAAATGAACAAACACTGTTGGAAAAAATAGCACAGATGTACTTCCTCAGTGCAGAGTTGCCACAAACCTTTAATTTGTAAAGAGCAAAATAAAGCAAAGCACAATAAAATGAGATATGCCTGTTTTTACAGAAACGTGTGGGGACTTCAGCATCACCGGGCCTTAGCTCACCTTAACTCTCCAGGCCCATTCATGGACATTGGCCTGCTTGAGCCTCAGGCAGTTATCAAAGGAAGCATCCCTGGACGAGAGGAAGGGGAGGACTTCTAATAGGAACCCTAAATTGGAGCCCAGGCTCCCACCATACTTGCTGCAAGATAAACAGTTACAGTATTTAACCACCTGTCCATGGCCCTCAGTATCCAGAAAAAAAAATCCTGGAAAGTTCCTCAAAGCAAAACTTGAATTTGCCGCCTGCAGGCACCTATTTACATCTATTTCCATAGTATTTACATTGTATTAGGTATCATAACTAATCTCAGTTCAGTTCAGTCTCTCAGTCGTTGACTCTTTGCAACCCCCATGGACTGCAGCACGCCAGGCTTCTGTCTAACACCAACTCCCGGAGCTTGCTCAAACTCATGTCCGTCGAGTCGGTGATGCCATCCAACCATCTCATCCTCTGTCGTCCCCTTCTCCTCCTGCCTTCAATCTTTCCCAGCATCAGGGTCTTTTCCAATGAGTCAGTTCTTCGAATCAGGTGGCCAAAGTACTGGAGCTTCAGCTTCAGCGTCAGTCCTTCCAGTGAATATTCAGGACTGATTTCATTTAGGTTTGACTGGTTTGGTTTCCTTGTAGTCCAAAGGACTCTCAAGAGTCTTCATATTGTTCATGGGTTTCTCAAGACAAGAATACTGAAGATACCAAAAGATTATTGCATTTAATCTGTCTGAGCCTCAGTGTCACTACCTGTAAAATGGGGGTGGTAATAGCTACTTTCATTTACTGAAAAGACCAAATGGCATGAACACCTAAAAGCATCAAGCTCAGTAGTCACTTTATACTTTCTGGTGGTACAAATCCCAGGGGGCAATTTTTTATCTTGACAAAATGATTCCAAAACATAACAAGTTTTCAGGAAGAGTCAGTAAAAAGCCTTAAAGAAGAGTAACAACAGGAGACTATCGTGGCGGTACATTAATTACCTTAATGGTCCCAATTTCTCTACCCCTTCCTGCCTGCATCTTCTGTGAAAGGTGCCTCTGCAGTCTCTTCTATCAAAAGGTAAAGTACATTTCCCAGCCCTCAGGGCTGAGTTCAGTCATGTGACTTCTTTTGGCCAATGAGATTTTAGCAAGCAGGTTTGAAAACACTGTATCTGCTTCCTGTCCTGCCCTCTGCCCCTTGCAGTAGGAACATCTGGGCTGGTAGCTGGAGGATAAAACGTGTGCAGCCTGGTTACATGCAGCTCCTCAGTCCACAGCCGGCAAACCACCAGGCTAAGAATGAGCCCAGCTAACACCAGCTTGCTGCTGCTAAGTCGCTTCAGTCGTGTCCGACTCTGTGACCCCATAGACGGCAGCCCACCAGGCTCCCCCGTCCCTGGGATTCTCCAGGCAAGAACACTGGAGTAGGTTGCCATTGCCTTCTCCAATGCATGAAAGTGAAAAGTGAGAGTGAAGTCGCTCAGTCGGGTCCGACTCTCAGTGACCCCATGGACTGCAGCCCACCAGGCTCCTCTGGCCATGGGATTTTCCAGGCAAGAGGACTGGAGTGGGGAAGAGCTTAGACTGATCTAAATCAAGCTGCAGATTTATGAGCTAAATAAATGGGTACTGTTTTAAGCCACCCTTTCTCAGTGGAGTCTCCATGAGAAAATTAAGCCCTATAGAAAAAATATTTGAGTGACTATTTTTCTAATCTTCCCCCCCTGGAAAATAGTTAATTAGTTACATATAATAAATGCCTTAGGGTATCAGAGTTTAAATGCTTCTTGAAACCCTGTTTAAAAGGGCTATTTTAAGCCCTTGCATTTTGGAGTTTTTTCTTGGGTGGGGGGTTCTTTCTTTTTTTTTTTTTTTGCCCCTCACGCAGGGTCTTTGTTCCCAGACCAGGGATTGAACCCACGCCCCCTGCAGTGGAAGCACAGAATCTCAACCACTGCAGGGAAGTCCCTAAGCCCTTGCATTTTGGATGGTTATTATCTAGCATAGAGGATTCCCAGGTGACTCAGTGGTAAAGAATCCACCGGCCAATGCAGGAGATGCCAGAGACGCCAGTTTCGATCCCTGGATCGGGAAGATCCCCTGGAGGAGGAAATGGCAACCCACTCCAGTATTCTTGCCTGAGAATGCCATGGACAGAGGAGCCTGGTGAGCTACAGTCCATGGGGTCGAAAAGAGGAGGACACGACTGCGAGACTGAGCACGCACGCACGTATCCAGCGTAACTGCAGCAACAGCTAACTGACAGGACCGTACAGTAAATCCATCTACATATACGTGTATATTTCAATGCTTTATCAAGTCACCATTTTGCTGAAATACAGTTGATCCTTGAACAGAGCAACACATGGCTTTGAACTTGCACAGGTTCACGTATATCCAGATTTTTTTACATGGTAAACACTACAGGACTCCGGGGTGTGCAGCTGGTGGGACGCCAGGAAGCACTGGTGCCCCTAACGCTCTGCATTGTCCAAAGGTGACCTCTCATGTGTCACCAAAATGGCAGAGCAACAGACAAAATTAAACCTCAAACAAGTCTGAAACACACAGAACACAGACAACAAAAGTGGCCTGGTGAGTCTTTGGGGATGAGATAGAGCATCCGCTGAGGCCTCTCAGGAAAAGGAGGCGTTATACGGAGGACAGCGGAGTCACTGCCCACATCGCGCCTTCAGCTCCACTCCACCCAGTTAGGGTTTGATATTGTGAAAGAGAAAGAGCTCTATCATAGAAAGTAGGTAAAAATGTATGTCATCTTCTAGTGAAAGAGGTCTGTTCAAGCACAGTATTAATAAAAGGAGCCAAAGCAGAAAGACTGCACAAAATTTAAACACCAGTACGTATTTTAATCCCCTGTCCATGGGATTCTCCAGGCAAGAATCCTGGAGTGGGTTGCCATGCCCTCCTCCAGGGGATCGCCATGAGCCAGGGGTCAAACCCAGGTATCGTGTGTGTCTGACATGGGCAGGCAGGTTCTTTACCACGAGCCCCACCCGGGAAGCCCCTTGTATGTATGGACCATATCTATATCCACTCACCTCTTGCGGGTGCTTCTGTGACTTTGCTATTGAGGTAAATTTAACTTAAATAGCTAAATGAAATAAGATACATAAAGTTCTTAATTCAGGGCCTGACACAAATATCCATCGTCTTGTCTTTTCTCTCTTTATTAATAATACTAAAGTGTAAAGACAACCAAATATGTTTATGTGATCAGTGCTGACTGTTCTGCTTTATCCACACTAATCTCAATTGGATACATTCTGCTTATTTTACCTCTTTCATACTCTGTTACTACTTATACGCTTGTATTATAATTTATTTTAACTAATAGAGATTTAATAACCAAATATGTTATAAGATGCTATTCAATAGTTTTGACTGTAGTGTTTTTTTTAAAAAGAGACATTGAGGGACTTTCCCGGTGGTCCAGTGGTTAAGACTCTGCACTCCCAATGCAAGGAACATGGGTTCCATCCCTGGTTGGGGAACTAGGATCCTGCAATACGCTGCCACCAAAAATCAGCAAAGGCAAAAGTCAGTTCTTTGGAAAGATTCATAAAGTTAATTTTAAAATAAATAAGACATTCAAGGCACAATTCATTCATCGACATACATGAGTGGGAAAACAGATCCACAAAAATATTTAACCTATCTAAGGTCAATAATAAAATCAGAAGAAGCAGTCAGTCAGTCCTTTTCTCCCTGAAAACCTGCCTCAGCCTGAAAAGCAACAGGCATCTGTGAGTCATTCAGCACCATGAACGCACTTCATCAGGGGCTAGGGCACAAGGAAATTAGATGTTACCGCTTTGCTCCTCTGTGCGTGCATGCTGAGTCGCTCAGTCGTGTCCGACCCTTTGTGACCCTGTGGACTGTAGCCGTCTGTCCATGGGATTCTCCAGGCAAAAACACTGGAGTATAAGGGACATAGGTCAACAACACACTGCGGCCAGGCCCCTACAGAAGGGATCTGTCTAACCCCTTCCAGAATGTCCCAAATAAGAAAGTACAATAGGTGGAATCAGAGCCGCCTGGAGCTAGGGCACATTTATATTTTTGACAAGTATAGATTATTCAGTGAGGCCTCTCAGTGCACCAGCAAGCAGGAGAGCACGGAGAGCTAATGAAGCAATGAAGTCTTTGCCGGACGTGAGCTCTCTGCCGTTAAATCTCTTCTGAGAAATGCGATGAGCCTGTCAAGTCTGCAGGGGCACAGCTGGGTCCATGGGCCCCAGAAGTGCAAATTCCGAGAGCCTGGTGGTTACTGTGGCTGAGATCATGGGTGTTCAAGCTCAGGGATGGAGCACTTTATCTAGCCTTCAACTTCATGGAGAAGCGATGATGACATAAAGCCGGGCTCACAGTAGTTGTACATTTCAGTGGAATGGAGAGATAAGGACCCAAGTCTGATAACATCCTAAGCTCGGGTGGATCGTGCGGTTTGCAGCCCTGGGCCACATAGTGTAAACTCTGCATTCTTCACCCCGGGACTGAGAGGATTCTTCTCCCCTGTTTAAGGCCCGCTGGAGTCCCGGAAAAGCCCCTGATGCTGGGAGGGACTGAGGGCAGGAGGAGAAAGGGACCACAGAGGACGAGCTGGCTGGATGGCCTCACCAACTCAATGGACATGAGTTTGAGTGAACTTCAGGAGTTTGTGATGGACAGGGAGGTCTGGTGTACTGCAGTCCATGGGGTTGAAAAGAGTCGGACACGACTGAGCAACCGAACTGAACTGAACTGAACCGGAGTCCCTGAAAAGCTGGGATGAGGTTCAGGTCTGTGGAAGGGGCTCTGTGGAACGATGGAAGGGGCAGGAACGGGCACACAGCAACTTAGGACAGCTTAGTCCGCAGAGCCGCGGGCGGAGAGCAGGGACACGCCGGGATGTGGAGGACCTCAGGGTGGGGACGCCAGGCACGCCTCTTACCCCTGCAACAGAAGTGTCAAGGGAAGGGAGAGGTCACCGCAAACCAGGGATAAAAGTGGCCCTGTGGAAAAGAGCTCCCTCTGGGAGCTGTGACTTCAGAAGAGGGACACAAGCCACCTGCAGGAAAGGGGTGGGGTCCCCAGCCTGTCTTCCCTCTGCTCCCCAGCAGGTAGCACTGACTGAACCCCACCAACACGTAGGGGAGTGGGGAGGAGGCAGGCCTCCTCCTCCCAAAAGCCACCGAGCAGGACAGGGCAGCAGGGAGAGCGGATCAAGGGGCAAACGGAAGATGCCCAGTGTAAGTGGAAAGAGAGAATGTGAATAACCCCTGGGGGGGCCTCCCGGGTGGTCCAGGGGTTAAGACCTCACCTTCCAATGCAGGGGTTGCAGGTTCCATCTCTGGTTGGCCCACTTGCCTAGTGGTCAAAAAAACCCAACCATAAAACAGAAGCGGCATTGTAACACGTTCAGTAACGACTGGATTCTTAAAAAAAAAAGAAAAACCTTCAATAAATGAATAGCCTCTGGCGTTGCCTAAGCCTTTCTCTCAGTAATTCCCAGGGGGACGTGTTTGCTTGGTTCAGGCTCCAGGAGGACCAGTTTGAACACAGGAGCGAGTGAAGGACATTGCTCTCCCCTGGTTAGTTTCCTTAAGCTCTTCCAGGTCACAGGCACATCAACTCCTGCCTCCTCCTTCCTCCTCCACACCGCCCCTCCACCCCAGAATCAAGCATCATCTCTTCAATCCCTTGAAGAGTATTTATTTTCCTCCTACAAAGAGCACCCACAGTGGAGTGGTGACATTCTTTTGAAGAGAATAATTAGAGCCCTCACTTTTCCCTTTAATACAAATCAGGTGAGCAGTGTACTTCCTCCGAACGCTGGCAGCTTTTTGGCTGCTTGGGAACCCTGGAAATATTGATCAGTTACAAACACTCGGACGCTTGCATCTCCTGAATTTGCTTACTGCAGCCCTTCTTCCTGATCCGTCAGGAGAACTCCAGCAATTTTGTTATCATGATAAATTATCCTACCCGGTAGGTCACTCTTTTTTACCTAAAGTCACAATTTGCTCTCTCCTCTAGGTCACAACCTGATTTTTCAGGGTGACAGATTTATTGCTTGCTTTGTGCTCCAAAAAACAGATAGCCAACATTGCTCAAAATACAGTCCTGTCATAATAACTTCGGCTGTTTCCCAACAGGAATGAGACCCAGCATTCAGGCCTCTGTTTGCATGTGGTGGAGAGAGAAGCCATTTCCACACGGCTATGGATCGGGGCAGAAGGGGCAGTATTAGGTCAGAGCCACGCAGCTACTTCAAGCAACTGATAAGCAAGTATTTGTTGGCAAGGTCTTGGAGGAGCTTTTCTTCTTTGAAGGAAGCTCAAAAGACAGAGCAAGCAGCCACCTGTGACCTCCCAAGCAAGCCTTTTTGCTGATGGCACATTTTCCTCAGCCCTTGTCCCCATGAAATGTCCCTAAAAGCCAAGAATGATACTCTGATGTTTCCAGGGTCAGGCCAGGTCACAGAGCAGAGCTCACACAGTGGAATGCAGACCGAAGTGATGAGCAACGCTTCCAGGTCTGTACATCACACACCCACACTGTCTCCCAGCTTCCTCCCCAGCCTGCCGCCTGGGTGTTCCCCCAGCACCTCTGAATGCACTGCCTCCGTAGGCAGTCTGTCCCCCGCCCATGCACACGGACCTCCAACCTGGCTGCTCTCTGACCCAGCCCCACACCCTGCGTTCTGTTCTCCGTCCATTAATCCAAGTTCATCCTCTCCCCCCCCCCGGAGAATTCATGCCTTTCTTCCAATGCAGATCTCCCACGCATCACCAGCAACCAGAAAAAACTCTAGAGCCTTCTGGCTTCTTTTGACCCATCCATCTGAGAAGCTATCAGATGTCCCAGCTCTGCCTCAGATCCATAAGAGTGTAGTGTGTGTGTGCCCAGTCGCTCAGTCGTGTCTGACTCTTTGTGACCCCACGGACTGTAGCCCACCAGGCTCCTCCATCCATGGGATTCTCCAGGCAAGAATCCTGGAGTGGGTTGCCATGCCTTTCTCCAGAGGAGCTTCCCGGCCCAGGGACGGAACCTGCATCTCCTATGTCTCCTGCATCGGCAGGTGGGTTCTTTACCACTGACCCACTTGGGAAGTTCTAAAAATAAAGACTAAAATGAGTGAAAAATTAAATTAAATTGTGGAGGAACCTCAGTAGCGTAATAGTGAAAGGGAAAAAGACACAATTCATACGCCTGCCAGTTCGAGGAGACACAAGAGAGACAGATTCAGTCCCTGGGTCAGGGAGATCCCCTGGAGAAGGAAATGGCAACACGCTCCAGTATTCTTGTCTGGAGAATCGCTATGGACAGAGGAGCCTGGCTGGTTACAGTCCATGGAGTCGCGAAGAGCTGGATGCAACTGAGCGCACACACACACACACACACACACACACACACACACACATACACACACACATATATACACATATATACACACACACACATACACACATATACACACATATACACACATACATATGCACACATATACACACATAGGCACACATATACACATATATACATACACACATATATACATATACACACATATACACATATATACACACATATATACATATATACACATATATACACACATACACACATATATGCACACACATACATATATATGCACACATATACATATGTGTGCACACATATACACATATACACACATATATGTATACACATATATACACACATATACACACATACAAACACATATACACATATATATGCACACACATATACATATATATGCACATATATGCACACACATATACACATATATGTGCACACATATACACATATATGTACACATATACACACATATATGTGCACACACATATACACACATATACACACATACACACACAAATACACATATATACATACACACATATACACATATATCTGCACACATATACACATATATATGCACATATATATGCACACATATACATATATACACACACATACACACACATATACACATATATATACACACATATACATATATATATACATATATACACACATATACATATACACACATACACACACACACATATACACATACATCTGCATACACATATACATATATATATACACACACATATAGATAGTAGGATTCTGTTTATGTACAGGGTGAAACAGGCAAGATGAAGCTGTCTTTTTACCCTATGGTATGCATAGAAGGTTGGGTGGCAAAACCAAATAGAGATGACCATTATCCGTATCTTTTCTTTTCTATGTTATTTCTGGATTCTTAAAAAGAGAACATTCTCAGGACTCCCCTGGCAGCCCGGGGGCTAAGACTCTGCCCTCCCAGGGGAGGGGACCCAGGTTCAAAACCTGGTCAGGGAACTAGATCCCATATGTCACAACTAAGTGTTTTCATTCCACAAATAAAGATTCCGCATGCTGCAGCTAAGACCCAGGGCAGCCAAATAAACAAATGTATGTATACAGGTATAAAAAATTTAAATAGCATTCTCTCCATGTGTGACACAGGTGTCTACATAGGTGGCGCCCTGAAAATTCAGTGAGTGAGACACCGAAAATCCAGATGAACTCTTTACGTGATGCCATAAAAAGGAAAAACAGCTCGAATGACAGTGATTAAAAATGAGTTAAGCTCACGACATGGCGTGGATAGACAGAATTCACATTCTTTGCATTCCCCACTCTGTTCTAGAGCGTGCTTTCTGCATCATCTTTCTAAGCATGTATTAAACTCCAGCACTGTGTCAGCCACCAGGCCAGCTCTGATAACACAAATACGGTTGAGACAAATTTTCCTTCTCAGGGATTTACTGCTTCCTGGAAGCTGATGAGAAAGAGGCAAAAATATTTAAGAGTCACAAAAACTGGTAGCAACTGATGTAATAGAAATGCACAAGGGTTCCATGGGAATACAGGAAAAAAATACCTACTTCTTCCTGGAAATAGAGCTGGGAAGAACTCACAGGGGAGGTTTTGTTTTGCTTCGAGTTTGAGGCTTCTTTTTGTTTTCTGTTTTGGGGGAGTTTTTTGGGTAATTTTGGGGGGTTTCGTTGGAAGAAGTTCATCTGTAAGGAAAAGTGGAGGGGGACGTTTAGGAAGAAGAGTTTGCACGGGCGTGAGGAAGGAAAGGTTCACAGGGTGTTAGGGAAATGAAAATATAGGAGAATGAGATCAGAAGATGAAGGCGCTTGTAGGTCATGCCTTTTGCTACTGCAGACCACAGACGAGTTAAATAGAGCCTGTCATATAAATAAAGCTTTATTGGCACCCAGCCCGGTCCCTTCGTTCCCCATATCACCTGTGGCTGTAACGCCGAACTGAGTGGCTGCTGCAGAGACCCTATGGCCATGGAGAAAAATGGGTCTTGCAGGAATGAGGAACAACAGAAGAGTTGTGAGAGTGGGTGCGTCCCACACAGGACGCCCACAGGAGGCGCGCGGGGCCGGGCACACAAGAGTCCTGCAGTTAGGAAGCATCTCACGACGGAAGAGAGATGAGAGCTGCAATTCAGCCCACGTCGTAAATGCTGTAGAGGAAGAAGCCTACAACGTGAATGGACTCCAACCTACTCACCTTTTCTGCTATGAATGGACATTTGGCTCGTTGCCAAGTTCTTCCCTCTCTTTAGGGACCACTGCTACCCTGAATCTTTTACTCCAGATCTCTGAGTCCACACGTGCAATGATGAGTTAGTCTGCGCTGAAGACGGGAAGAACCGTGAGGTCATGTGGTCTGCACACAGTCAGCTTTCCTAGGTCACATCAAACTGCCTCCCAAAGCAGGTAAGCATGAGTCATGCACAGCCCTCCAGCCTCCACGCCATCAGGGGGAGAGGAGAGCAGAGGCCAGGATCATGGGCTCAGACCGTCAGTCCCTGGCTCTGCCACTACCCTGCTGTGTGACCTCACAAACTCACCTAACCACTCTGTGCCTCTGTTTCCTCATCTGCTCAGTCAGTTCAGTCCAGTCGCTCAGTCGTGTCCGACTCTGTGACCCCATGGACTGCAGCACGCCAGGCCTCCCTGTCCATCACCAACTCCCGGAGCTTGCTCAAACTCATGTCCATTGAGTCAGTGATGCCATCCAACCATCTCATCCTCTGTCATCCCCTTCTCCTCCCACCTTCAATCTTTCCCAGCATCAGGGTCTTTTCCTATGAGTCAGTTCTTTGCATCAGGTGGCTAAAGTATTGGAGTTTCAGCTTCAACATCAGTCCTACCAGTGAACACCCAGGACTGATCTCCTTTAGGATGGACTGGTTGGATCTCCTTGCAGTCCAAGGGACTCTCAAGAGTCTTCTCCAACACCACGGCTCAAAGGCATCAATTCTTTAGCGCACAGCTTTCTTTGTGGTCCAACTCTTACAACCATACACGATTACTGGAAAATCCATAGCTTTGACTTGATGGACCTTTGTCGGCCAAGTAATGTCTCTGCTTTTTAATATGCTGTCTAGGTTTGTCATAGCTTTTCTTCCAAGGAGCAAGCATCTTTTAATTTCATCTGGTAAATGGAGATAATTACAGAACATTCCCTATAGGGTTGTTAAGAGAATTAAACAGCTACTGTGTGTAATGCCTATAAAACAATGCCTTCCTACACAAGTGGTAGATAATTTTTTATGAATATCATTTAGTGGGAATAAAGTGGTATCTTCCTTGTAGTTTTCATTTCCCAAAATGACAACTCAAACCTTTCCCCACTTATCTCCTCCATTCATTAGACTTTCTGCCGTTGATTCACTGAAATTCTCTGTGTGGTATTCTGGGCTCATCTTTTGTCATTTGTGTGTGTTGCAAATGTCTTTTCCCAGCTGTGGCCTGTCTTGTTCACTCTTTTTATGACATACAGAGTATAGATGTTGATCTTAGAAAAGCATGAATTTTTGAAAAAGATACCGTAGATATTGGAAAGTCAAGGCCCTGGTGACTAGAGCAAAGTTTTCCAAACAGATATCTGTCAGCCTCCATCAGACAATTGCCAAAGTCTCCCCCTGGCTTTTTACTAAATCAAACTGGCCTAAACAACACACCAAACTCAAATCAAAGTGAATTTATAATCACTAACCCCCATACTAACACAGTCAGGGACACACAGGAAAATAAAGCACAGTTCCTGCCTTCATCGGATTTCATGTCCAGCTCTGACAAAGGAGCAAACATGTGGAAAAGCATCTCAGATTAAAGGCAACGATATCGCTTCGGTAGTGTGCACCGCCGAATCATGCGCGGTCGCTTCAGTCGTGTCTGACTCTTTGTGACCCTGTGAACTGCAGCCCACCTGGCTCCTCTGTCCATGGGATCCTCCAGCAAAAATCCTGGAGTGGGTTGCCATTTCCTCCTCCAGGGGATCTTCCTGATCCAGGGATCGAAACTGCGTCTCCTGCACTGCAGATGGATTCTTGACCACTAAGCCACTGGGAAAGCCCGTACCACTGTACGTATCACCATAACTCATTCCGATGTTCAGGAAACTTATTCCGTAAGTCACACCAACAAAGAGAACGAAAGGGTGAAAAAGTCATTTCCTGCCCTGTCGTGGGGACCCTTGAAATACCACAGTTTATAATGTCCAAACCACAAAAGAACAGACTCACTAAATTAGTGGTCCACAGATGGGGATGTTGCCATGGATTCCGAGTCTGAGAGGACCATCACGCTGCAGCTCAGCCCCTGCTGTCTCACCCTTACCATCATCTATGACTTACAACACATCATGCCTGTTGAGCAACTCCTGGCCTTTAAAGAAACCTCATTATCTCATTTCTTGTGAACATCATGGTTTCTTCACGAGAGTCACTTGGGTTGTTCAAGGATCTTCCCATAGGAGTCTTCAGTGATAAATGCAAGTTGGGTCTTAATAATTTGTATTCTTCATCATTTTGTGATCCAAATATGGTCTCTGGGGACCTGAAATATTTAAAGTCGACAGTGTTTTGATTTAATCAATTCAGCTCTGGTTCTGAGGTCAAATATCAGTGATCAGAGCAAAGAAATGCTTCCAAACGAAGTTTTCCCTGGACATTTAAAATATCACATGTTACTAGTGAGTATTCGTCAATCCCAATGTCCCAATTTAGCTCTCCCCCACTCCTCCTTAACCCCTGGTAACAATAAGTTTATTTTCTACACCTGTGACTCTATTTCTGTTTGGTAGACCTCTACTAAAAAACTCTGTAATGGTCTATACGGGAAAAGAACCTAAAAAAAAGAGTGTATATATGTATACGTATAACTGATTCACTTTGCTGTACACCTGAACCTAACACAACATTGTATATAAACTATACTCCAAAAAAAATTTTTTTTAATACCATATTTTAGTCATCAAAACTTACTCAAGTCCATATCAGAATTGTTAGAAGCCAAAAGACCAGGAGGCAAAACCATTTAAATTCTGATGCATTGCTTCAATTCAAGTAATGGTCACAATAATAATAAAGATAGTTAATATTAAACGAGTGTCTCTGGGCACAGCCCTGAGCAAAGCACTTTATATCAATTATTTTACTTTATTGCAACAGTCACCCTCTATGCAAGGTACTATTAGCATTCCTGCTTCATGGAATCTCTCTGAATTAGAACTTATCTGCTCAAGTCAATAAACATTTCTCTTGTACCTGTTGTGCGTGAAGCAGTCCCAGGCAGTGGGAGGCTATAAAGACCACAGCACAAGTGACTACACTACCAGAGAGCAACGTACTCTTGTAGGCGTCATGAGGCATGGTGGCATGAGGCGTCAAGAGGCGTCGTAGGAGAAGCATAGCTGCTTTGGTACCTCAAAGACGGCAGTGACCGTACCTGCAAAGCAATCTGGAAAGGTTTCATTGAGCAGATGTTAGCAGATTATGGCTTTAAAACCAAGGAAACCCCTCCCATTCTTTCCCTCCCTACTCAGACCACAGGGGCTCTGCCCTCGGCCTTTAGCGAAGACAACACAGCACAGAAGATGACCCCCGGCCCTCCATTGGGACCCCTGGCACAGGAGTCCTAATCTCTCTTCCCTACCTGGATCACCCCTTCTTGGCAGCTCTGATTCTGGGTCTCCATCCTGCCTCTTGGAGGTGTCACCTGCTCAGGAGTTGGGTCATGGCCCACTCTGACTTCAGCCTGTCCCACATTCCCAGAAAGGTCTATTAGGACCCAACAGATTATGTCCATATATTTAGCTCTTTACATAAGGAAATATGTAGAGATTTAAAGGTATATCATTTTACCCCCAAAACTATGTAATAAAAACCACAGAGAGCAAAATCCACTGGACTGTAGTCGTGACATGCAAGACATTTGGGGGAAATTGCTTGGACATACAATGATACCCCTGACTCCAACCCACTCATATTTTTTCCATTTCCATTTTGTAGACAATCTATAATAACATGCCGTCAAAAAAAAAAAAAAAGTATTTCCACAGGAATCAGCAGAATTTTCCAAGGTCCCATCCAAACCACTCTGTACACATTCAGAATCTGAATCACAGAATTCCTTTTCTGCTGTCAATCACCATGTTTGTTTTCTTTTTGTGGCCACCAGAAGCTAGCAGTGAGATAACCCAGAAATCCTCAAGCACAGAGGAGCTGATTGGAGTGGACTTTGTTACTCCCCAGCTGGTTGGAAGAAGCCTGCCAGGGGCAAGGCGCTTCAGAGGATGGAGGGTGACTCAACCAGCAGTGGTGTAATTCACCTACCCTGGGGTGGATCAGCTCACAGGGAAGGTAACCTGATCCTTGTTGGTAGGTACCAGGGCTCTGTAATCATCACTGCTCAGGAAGACTTGTGGTCCAGGCAGAGATGGGTGTGGCCCAGGGCAGAACTCAGAGCAGAAAGACTTGAGTCTGCCATAATTCACCATCAGTCTTTTGTTTTCTTCTGCTGCAAAAGAGTGGGTAGTTCACTGAATAATCTTTGAGATTCCCTATCATTCTAACATTTTCTGGCTAGATTACTTTCCCTTCTAGACAAGGCTACTCTCCTGTGACACTCATCAGGTTGGTTTCCCAATATATAGAGCAAGGGGCTCGTAGGAGTAGCAGAAGTTAAATTTTAGGTCACTGTCATTATTAAGAACTAGAGTTTCTCTCTGTGCACCAAGATAAAGCACCACCTCTCAATCTAACCTCAGATACACAGACGACACCACCACAACAGCCGAAAAGTGAAGAGAAACTTAGGAGCCTCTTGACGAAAGAGAAGAGTGAAAAAGCTGGATTAAAACTCAAGAGTCAAAAGACTAAGATCATGGCAAATAGAAAGGGCGAACGTAGGAGCAGTGACAGATTTCATTTTCTCAGACTCCAAAATCACTGCGGACAGTGACTGCAGCCATGAAATTAAAAAACGCTTGCCCCTTGGAAGGAAAGCTCTGACAAACCTAGACAGCATATTAAAAAGTCGACAAAGGTCCACAAAGTCAAAGCTGTGATTTTTCCAGCAGTCATGTACAGATGTCAGAGTTGGACCATAAAGAAGCCTGAGTGCCAAAGAATTGATGCTTTTGAACTGTGCTGTTGGAGAAGACTCTTGAGAGTCCCTTGGACTGCAAGGAGATCCAACCAGTCGATCCTACAGGATATCAACCCTGAATATTCATTGGAAGGACTGATGCTGAAGCTGAAGCTCCAATACGTTAGCCATCTGATGTGAAGAGCCGACTCACTGGAAAAGACCCTGATGCTGGGAAAGATTGAGGGCAGGCGGAGAAGGGGACGACCGAGGATGAGATGGGTGGATGGCATCACTGACTCGAGGGCCATGAGTCTGAGCAGGCTCCGGGGGCTGGGGAAGGACGGGGAGCCTGGGGTGCTGCAGCCCATGGGGGGCAAAGTGACTTCGTGACTTAGGGACCGAACAACAGCAACATAACTGACCAAACAAATATCCCTCCTGCAAGGCTGCCCCGCCTCTCCTTCCTACGGACCCCAGGGTAGGGGTGGAGGGAGGGTCCCTGGCTGCCCTTCCCAACACCCCATCCCAGGCCCCACCTTCACTCTTCTTTAGTTTCCTCTTTAGCACTTCTTAGGGCTTCCCCAGTAGCTCAGATGGCAAAGAATCTACCTGCCATGCAGGAGACCCAGCTTCAATCCGAGGCAAGAAGATCCCCTGGAGAAGAGAATGGAAACCCACTCCAGCATTATTGCCTGGGGAACCCCATGGACAAGGAGTCTGGCGGGCTACTACAGCCCACAGGGTCGCAAAGAGCTGGACACGACTGAGCCACTAACATTGTCAGTACTTATCAACGTCTAGCATGGGATATGTTTATTCAGCTCACTTACTCTCTATCTCCTCTCTGTAAAAGTATATTCTGCTTCATTCGCAGCTGAATTTTTAGCACCTAGAAAAATACCTGGCACGTAACAGGCACTCGACAAGTATTGGCTGAACGCACAAATAAATATTATTTACTGTCATGATATGGCCATAGCCATTTTTAAAAGAGGGGCATGCGTCAGGCATATACCCAAAATAAAGGCAGCCCCTGCCTTCCGGAGGTTTTCCAGCTTCAGATTACAGGAAAGGCCCATTTGCCTTCTACTGAGAACAGCAACAGCAAAAGGATCACGTGGGCAATCACGACACAATCTGGTTTCTGACATAAATCAGGGGATGTGGACTCAGGACAATAAGGGAATCAGATAAACGCGTTATTCGAGAAGGCTTCCAGTCCGGGCTCAGAGGACACACATAGTACACACAGGTATCTTAAAGGCTTTTCTGCCGGAGAAGTGTCAGGCCAAGTGGGGCTTTGCTTCTTAAGCCCAAAGGGTAGTGAATCTCCCCACAGCTCCATAACAGAAGAAAACCAGAATCTTTCCTCCTAAACGACTCCCAAACCCGAGCGCCTGATGCAGTCTGAAGCAGGCAGGCAGTGACAGGCCCACCCCGTGTTCCTCTTCACTCTCTAAGTCATGCTTTCTTGTCTCCTTGTCTGTTTACCACTTCCGGGCTCATCCTTTGGGTTGGCAGAATTCACCGCCCTGCAGCGATAGGACTGGACTCCCCATTTCCAGGCGGGTTGCCAGGTAGGGCCTGTTTCAGCTAGGATAGGCTACCCACCCACATGCCTCGTGGCCTTCTGCATCTCCAAGCCAGCAAGAGGGTGTCTGGACCGTCTCAGGTGTCCTAAGATTGGGAAACAGCCACCCACCACAGTTGCTCAAGCTGAGAGTTTGGCCATCTTCCTTAATTCCTCCTCACCCACCCCGCAAGTGTGTTTATCTCCACGTATGTATCAAGTGTATCCATTCAGCCCCAACTCAGTTTCACTGCTCTGGCCTCAGAAGCCATCGCGGGCCACCTGATACTATGCAACAGCTTAATACACTCCTTGCCTCCCACACCCCGCTCTGACTTTTTTAACTGCCTTCCTAACTCTCTGTTATCCCCAAGATAAAGACCAAAGTCCCTAGCCTAGTTTACGAATGGCATTCCTAACTAGCCCTGTTGATCTCTCTGATTTCATCTCTGGCTTCTCCTTCTGCCCTGCTCTCCACATGGAGTAAAAATCCAGGGATTTCCCTGGAGGTCCAGTGGTTAAGACTTTGCCTTCCAATGCAGGGGCGTGTGGGTTCAATCCCTAGTCAGGGAACTAAGATCCCACATGCCTCAAAGTCAAAAAAACAAAATGCAAAGCGGAAGCAAATTGCAACAAATTCAATCAAGAGTTTTTAAATGGTCCACATTTAAAAAAAGAAGAAGAAAATCCAGAATCTCCCTGCTAGGCCTCTCCTAACTGTTCACAGACTTCCTCCCTGGCCCTCAGCGGCCCCTCTCAGAACCGCTTGCTGTTCACCCACGCGTAGCACACTCTGCCAGTGGTTTCACCTCCTTGGACCATTCCGTCCGCCGGGCAGCTTTCTCAGGGATTGCCTCGGAAATCATGTCTTTAGGAAATCTTCCCCAAACCTTCAGTTCTGCCATTTGCTGTGCTTACTGCGCACACCACTCGGCACACCCTGGTATCGTTGTCCGTCTGTCTGCAGCCCCATCAGGTGATAAGAAGCGCTCTCAGGTGGGAACCATACCTTGTTCTCTGCTGCGCCTAGTGGCATAAGACGGTGACTAGCAAATACAAAGCACCACCTCCCTCACAAAGTCAGTGCGCGAGAGTTGCATCTTCTCCAAGGGCAACCCATGCAAAGGCAGGGTTAAAATCCTGAGCACCCCCAGAGGTGAGCCCTTGAGTTAAAAAGTAGTGAGGGCTTTCCTGGTGGTCCAGTGGTTAGGAACCCACCTTGCAGCGCAGGGGCCACCGGTTCAATCCTTGGTCAGAGACGACCCCACGTGCCTCAGGGAGACTAAGCCTCTGTGCCATAACTACTGAGCCCGAGCACTGCAGCTACCGAGCCCGAGCCCCACAGCACCGAAGCCCACGCACTGCATCTAGAGAGGAGCCCTGGCCCTCGCAACTAGAGAAAAACCCGAGCAGCAGAGAAGACACAGCACAGCCAAAAATAAAAATAATGATGAAATAAAAATTAAAGAAAAATAAATGAGTTGGTAACAAGGTTCCTCTGGCTCTTCCTTTGCTTGTGCGGTTTTTTTAAAAACCTTTCAGAATGTGAAGCAAGTGGTCGAATATGACCACGTTCTCCAGCATCCACAGGTGAGAAATCAAGGTGAAGCATAATTCTCACAACACTTTCCTCCGTAGCGAGCTCCCTGGAAGAAATGGCCAGAATGCAGGTTTTTAGCTAAAAGGAAAAGATGTCGCAACTCGTCGAATCGGTCGGTGCCTCCCCCATCATCTGTGCAGCCACGAATGGCAGCCACCTGGCTGCACTGGTCGTGCGGGGCTGACATCAGCGCCCTCCCGGAGAACCTACGCGTGCTCTTCAAGGGCCAGCGGGCTTCAGACAACCTCACCCCTCCCAGCGCTCCTGGGTGAGATCCACAGGAACAAGGGCCACGGAACCGAGCGCCCAGCCCTCTGCATCTACAAGGACTGCGGCTAAGATCGCCTCTAGCGTCCTCTCCGCAGGTCATCAGGGACCACACCTGCCTGGACTCACACACAGAAGGCCGAGTGACGGGGACCCACGTAGAGCACACACAGCCAGCCCTTCTGAGTCTCCGACCCCGTCCCCTGTGTTCCCTCCTCCTGAAACGCCATCCCCAGATGTTCACTTAGCCGGATGCTCCTCCCAGAAGCTTCTAAAGCTCTCACTTCCGTGACCACCCCATCTAAAGCAGGGTTTGCCCCCAGCCTCCCCGCTTGTGACGGTGAGACAGTGGCCACCCTCCTCACTCAGAAATTGTCAACTCAAGTCCCAGGGCCTGGACACAGTGAGGCCAGACAAGCAGAAACGTCGGAGTCTGGAGCAGAGAAAGGTTTATTGCAGGGTCGCACCAGGAGAGGTGGCTTGGGCCCTAAAAATTCCCGAACTCCCAAAGTAGTTCAGCAAAGCGCTTTTAAAAGCCAGGTTGGGGGGCGGGGAGGAGTCACAGTGTGTGTGATCAGCTCATGCACAACTCTCTGACTGGCTGATGGTGCGGGAACAGGGCAGGTCGCGGGAGCTCAGCTGTCAGCCCCTAGGCTCTGTGCTCCTGGTTATCAAGCAGTTAACATCTTCTATTGGAAACAGGTTTTTACCTCTGCAAAACAACTCAGGATATGTGCATCAAACACTGTTATCTAACTCAACATTCAAAAAACGAAGATCAAGTCATTCCAGTCCCATCACTTCATGGCAAATAGATGGGGAAACAATGGAAACAGTCACAGACTTTATTTTGGGGGGGGGCTCCAAAAGCACTGCAGATGGTGACTGCAGCCAAGAAATTAAAAAATGCTGGCTCCTTGGAAGAAAAGCCATGACCACCTAGTAAACACAGAAAAAGCAGAGACACAACTTTGCCAACAAAGGTCCGTCCAGGCCAAGCTGCGGTTTTCCCAGTAGTCGTGCACTGACGTGAGAGCTGGACCATAAAGACAGCTGAGCGCCAACAAACTGATGCTTTTGAACCGTGGTGTTGGAGAAGACTCTTCAGAGTTCCCTGGATTGCAAGGAGATCCAACCAGTCCATCCCAAAGGAAATCAGTCCTGAATATTCATTGGAAGGACTGATGCTGAAGCTGAAACTCCAATACTTTGGCCACCTCATGTGAAGAACTGACTCATTTGAAAAGACCCAGATGCTGGGAAAGATTGAAGGCGGGAGCAGAAGGGGATGACAGAGGATGAGATGGTTGGATGGTATCACCGACTCGATGGACATGGGTTTGAGCAAGCTCCGGGAGTTGGTGATGGACAGGGAGGCCTGGCGTGCTGTGGTCCGTGGGGTCGGACACGACTGAGCGACTGAACTGAGGTGTTTTAGAGGGAAGCTAAAGCAGGGCATCTGGAGGACGGGGTCTGTCCCAGGAAGACCCCATGGGGTCCCGCTGGGTTACAGAGTGATCTTGGCCGTTCGGTTCTGCGATCTTCCTCAAACACAGGCTCCCTGAAGGCAAACAGCCGCTCAGTCTGTCCTCCACTGCAGGGCCTGGTCAGCACAGCACCCAGGACAGGTTTATCACCCAAAGAGCAAAGGCTGGTCCTGCATTGCATGAGTGGCCAAAAGTCTGAAGGTCAATTTTCCAATTGCTGCATTTCAATGGGTTAAATTCCTCATAAGCGAGTCAAAAGCAGAGACTGTGGCAATTATCCGGAGTTCAGATGCAAAAACCCACCCTGGACTTCAAATCTCCATTTCAAGAGACAGTGCTTGTTTCCAATTCTGGACCTCACTTTGTCTAAATCTCCCCATAAGCTCCCTTCCTACTGCCAGTGGGCAAGAGGGCTTTCTCCTTCCTCCCCAAGTGGGGAGTTTCAAATGAGTGAGGTGCTGATATATTATAGACTTGTGTGCAGAAGGTTTGGGCATGGGGTTTTGGTTCTCATTTCCACTCTTTACTTAGAAAAAAGGGCTTTCCTGGTGACTCAGACAGTAAAGAATCTGCCTGCAATGCAGGAGATGTGGGTTCGATCCCTGGGCCGGGAAGATCCCAGGGAGGAGGGCATGGCAACCGACTCCAGTATTCTGACCTGGAGAATCCTATGGACAGAGGAGCCTGGCGGGCTGCAGTCCATGGGGTCACAGAGTTGGACTGACACTTCCACTTTTACACTATGTATATAATAGATAAATGGCAAGAATCCGGACACGACTGAGCGACTGAACAAGAATCCACTGTGTAGCGCAGGCAACTATACTCAACATCTTGAAATAACCTCTAATGGCAAAGAATCTGAGAATAATATGCATATTATTATATATAATAACTGTTACTGAATCCAAGCTCGCTCTGCTTGGCAAAGAGAGCCTGCTGACCAAGAAGATGGCAGACTGATCTCTCAAATATCCATCTCCCCTGGGTCTGATGCCAGGCTCCTCTACGGGTAAGAGATGGGGGAGGTGAGGAAACGGAGTAAAAAGGCCAATAATCTTGCGGATTTCTCCTGGAATGGCAAGTCTCAGGCAGGGGGATGTGTTAGTTTCTTTCTTCCTGCCATCCCCAAGGAGAAGGCAATGGCACCCCACTCCAGTACTCTTGCCTGGGAAATCCCGTGGGCTGCAGTCCATGGGGTCGCGAAGACTCAGACACAATTGAGCGACTTCACTTTCACTTTCCAGTTTCATGCACTGGAGAAGGAAATGGCAACCCACTCCAGTGTTCTTGCCTGGAGAATCCCAGGGAAGGGAGGAGCCTGGTGGGCTGCCGTCTATGGGGTCGCACAGAGTCAGACACAACTGAAGCGACTTAGCAGCAGCAGCAGCCATCCCCAAGTGGATAGGTTTCTGAACAAAGGCATTTTAGTTTAACAGTCAGGCAGAGGGGCAGGATTCTCTGAGACAGACCATTCTGTGTGATTATAATAACAATAGCAATGGAAAGTAAGTCAAAGCAAGGGTTCCAACACGGAGTCAGAATTGGCTTTTTCCTGCAACAATACTATGTATAGTGTTATATAATATACATAATATATTGTACACATATATTAATACATGTACAATATAACACTATATATATAGTATTTATATAACACTATATATAGTATTCTTATATATTGATATATAGCTGCAACAATGCTATACGGAGTGTTATGTAATATTTTCTGCAACAACACTATATATAACACTATGTATAGTATAATATTATATTGTACATTAATATATAGCTGAATCACTTTGCTTTATACCTGAAACTAATACAACATTGTAAATAAACCATAAGAAAAAATAGAAAAAGTTTTATCTTGGTTATCTCAATTTAAATCTTTAAAAGAGAGAAATCTGTACTTTCCTGGTGGTCCAGAGGTTAAGAATCCGCCCGCCAGTGCAGGGGATGTGGACTGATACCTGGTCCAGGAAGATCCCGCTGCTTCAGGGTAACTGAGCCCATGCACCCTAGAGCCCAAGCTCCACGAGAGAAGCCGCCAAAGAGAAGCCCCCACACCGCAAAGAACAGGACCCCCAGATCGCCCCAGCGAGGGAAAGACCCGCCCCGCACCAAGGCCCCAGATCGCCCCAGCGAGGAAAAGACCCGCCCCGCACCAAGGCCCAGCACCGCCAAAACGAATAAACAGAAGAAACCTGCGTAGGCCTGCGACTCTCGTGCTGTTTCAATCTTCTTTTTTTTATTTTTTATTTTTTATTTTTTTTCAATCTTCTTTTTTTCAAATAGCATTTATTCTTGGAGCAGTTTCAGGCTGAGTGGAAGGTAGAGAGATTTCCAACACGCCCCCATCTTGACGGGCGATCGCCTCCCTGACTGTCAACATGCCCCAGGTGTGCTGGGCTTGTTACAGCTGAGAAAGCTACACTGACTCTATCAGCACTGCTGTCGTTTAATCGCTAAGTCATGTTTGACACTTTTGTGACCCCATGGACTGTAGCCCGCCGGGTGCCTCTGTCCACGGGATTTCCCCGGACAAGAATGCTGGAGCAGGTAGCCATTTCCTCCTCCAAGGGATCTTCCCCACCCAGGGATCCCACTTCAGCCTCCCGCATTAGCAGGGAATCCTTTACCACTGAGCCCCCAGGGAAGAGTCCCAGTTCACGCTAGGGTTCACTTTTCGTGTTATACATCCCGTGGGTTTAAAGAAATATAATCCACCATAGGAATCTCAGACAGAGTAGTTTCACTGCCCTAAAGGTCGTCTGGTTTGGGGATCTTTTTTTTTTTTCACTCTCTTTCATTCTTAAAAATTCAAATGAACCCTTCACTGTTACCCTATTCAAGAAAAATATAAAGACAACGTTCCAAATGTATATACAGTGATGTTTGGCATTCAAATTCAGAAAGCTGTTGGATAAGATTAAGTAAGTGAATAAACTTGTTTTCCTTTAGTTATTTAAGGGGGACAGAAAAAGTCTGACGTTCAAGGTTGTTCAGAATCAGACTCCAAGCACCCCCTGGAGTCTCTACCCCAGCCTGCCTTGTTTCATCACTGCTGCTCCGGCACGTTTTGTTCATTCAAGCCCCCGTATCTTTGCTCAGGCTGCTCCTCTGCCAAGCATCCTCTGTCCTCCACCTCATCACCATCCATCCTTCAAGGCTCAGGTGTGTCGGAGGGTGCCCAGGAAGCCACTGCCGGTGCCCGGGCCCCTCCCGATAGTCCCCTCTCTGACCTCCTGCTCAGCCACTGCTCCGTCATCTGGTTTTGATTCATATCCTGGTTTTAATTGCTAGTTAAAATTTTATATGTGTCAGTCTCGTCTCCCCAGCTGAACTGTAAACAACTAAAACACAAGGGCCCTGTTCTCTCATAAGAGAGAGCCTCGATCCAAGTTCAGATACACAGCTCACCATGTTCTTTGCACATTTCACAAACTGTCATCAACCCAAGCCTGCGGTGTTTCCACCGTAGGAAAACGGATTTCCCACGCGGCGCTAGTGGTAAAGAACCCGCCTGCCAATGCAAGGAGACGTAAGAGATGCAGGTTCGATCCCTGGGTTGGGAAGATCCCCTGGAGACGGGAATGGCGACCCACTCCAGTATTCTTGCCTGGAGAATCCTGTGGACAGAGGAGCCTGGCGGGCTACAGTCCATGGGGTTGCAAAGAGTCAGATACGACTAAAGCACCTGAGCACACCATAGGAAAAGTAGGTACGATCAGATCATAAAGACCATCTTTTTTATGCCTCAGGTGAACTAGAACAGAACCATAAATCTGACCTGGTTTGGTTCACAATGACAAATCCAGATTTATCTCCCAGCAAAGCTTCCATAAGATGGAATCAAGATTGTCAGGAGCAATATCAATAGCCACAGATATGTAGATGATACCATTCTAATGTCAGAAAGTCAAAAGGAACTAGAGAGCTTCTTGATGAGGGTGAAAAAGGAGAGTGAAAAAGCTGGCTTAGAACTGTACATTTTAAAAACCAAGATCATGGCTTCCAGTCCCATCACTTCATGGCAAATAGAAGGGGAAATTTATTTATTATTTTTCTGGGCTCCAAAATCACTGCAGATGGTGACTGTGGCCATGAAATTAAAAGACGCTTGCTCCTTGGAAGGAAAGCTATAACAAACCTAGACAGCATATTAAACCAGGGACATCACTTTGCTGACAAAGGTCTGCAGAGACAAAGCTATGGTTTTTCCAGTAGTCATGTATGGATGTGAGAGTTGGACCATAAGGAAGGCTGAGCAGCAAAGAATGGATGCTTTTAAATTGTGGTGCTGGTGAAGACTCTTGAGAGTCCCTTGGACAGCAGGGACATCAAACCAGTCCATCCTAAAGGAAATCAGTCCTGAATATTCATTGTGGAAGGACTGATGCTGAAGCTGAAGCTCCAACACTTTGGCCACCTGATGCAAACAGTTGACTCATTTGAAAAGACCCTGATGCTGGCAAAGATTGAAGGCAAAAGAAGAAAAGGGCGGCAGAGGATGAGATGGTTAGACAGCATCACCGACTCAATGAACATGAATTAGAGCCAACTCCGGGAGACAGTGAAGGACAGGGGAGTCTGTAGTGCTGCAGTCCATGGGGTCTCAAAGAGTCGGACACGACTTACCCACTGAACAACAACAACAATAAAGATTCCCAAACAAGAACCAAGCAGTGATTCCACCTTCGCTGGATATTAACGAACCTACACCTAACCAAACTGATCTTCCCCCAAACTCCACACCCAACTGGCTCTCCACGTTCCTTAGGGTTAACTGGAATTATACATGGCAGATAAATTGTTAGCCCTGGGGTATATTCCCTCTAAACCAACTTGCCCTGACATACCAGTTCCTGGTCCTTCCGGAAAATAAAGCACATAAAAATGTTTTTGTACAAGTGAATGTCTTTTGGGTCTAATCTCTCCCGGAGTTCTAGAGCATGGTGACAATTACAGCGCAGAAGGACGGGATTGAGAAAGGTGTGTTTGTGTGATGAGGATAAGCCTCTTTGGTTGACATAAGGCGATTTTTTGCTTAAAAGCTGTTTTAGTGCTGCCTGAGATACCAGTCCTCTCTTTCTTTTTCAAGCCCATCCCTTAGAAGAAAAGAAAATGCGGTCGGTGATCATTAGCCAGTTTTATTTTATTTACTAAGATAAGATTTACAGCTTTCAAGCACGGCTAAGCTCTTGTGTGCGGCCCACAGTTACCTTTGTGACACAGAATATGGTGGCCAAGTTTCTTTGTAAATGCTGGACTCTCCCAAGACAGTGAAAATTCCTGCATACCACTTGCTCCAGTGACCTCAAAGAAATAGTCAAATCACAGCTCATTACTGATTAGAACAGTCATATAACAGAAGGTAATGTGTGGAAAATCAGTTATCACAAGACAACAGAAAAGCAAAGATTATTTTTAAATGATATTAGGATAACTAGATAACTTTGTGGACAGGAAAAAGGATGCAAGACCATGATTTACATTGATGCACAAAATCAGAGTCCAAACTAGAGCACATTAAATAGTTTTTAAAACCATTACAATTTAGCAGAAAACCAAGTAGGTCTTTGGAAGAACAATCACATGTTCCTCAGATTTGACACAACTGAAGAAAATCTGAAAGAAAACAGAACTCTATCAAATAAAATAAAATACTTAAAAAATAAAATACTTAAATTTCTATACCAAAAAAAATCAAGATTAGAGGAAAATTAGTATAAACGTCAGATAAGAAGTATCATAAATATCTCATCTTAAAGTTTAAAAATAACAGCTCAAAAAGCCAAAAGACAAAAGATGGAAACAGCTAAGTCAACAAAAGAAAATGAAAATTATAAAATAGTGCCTGTTGGTAGTTAAGGAAATAAAAATAAATACTTATAATGACACTAAAAATAATGAATATTTGCTATGTGCTGAGCACTAGACAATTCGGCTATCAAGCCCGAGCCCCTGGCAGTGGAAGCTCATATTCTTAGCCCTGAACTGTCTGGGAAGCCCAAAAACCATTCTCAGAGTAGGAACACAGAACAACATAGGAAAGTGTTAAAATATAAGGCACCACACAAAAATAAGTGTTACCTTTAATCATTATGATTACAATGTTCTAAAATGCAAAAACAGATGGAAAGGAAAAACAAAAAAGAAGCGACATCTACAGTATTTGAGTGTTCCTAACCGTTCTGAAGGAGATCAGCCCTGGGTGTTCTTTGGAAGGACTGATGCTGAAGCTGAAACTCCAGTACTTTGGCCACCTCATGCAAAGAGTTGACTCATTGGAAAAGACTCTGATGCTGGGAGGGATTGCGGGCAGGGGGAGAAGGTGAAGACAGAGGATGAGATGGCTGGATGGCATCACTGACTCGATGGACGCGAGTTTGAGTGAACTCTGGGAGTTGGTGATGGACAGGGAGGCCTGGCGTGCTGCGATTCATGGGGTCGCCAAGAGTTGGACACGACTGAGCGACTGAATTGAACTGAACTGAACTGAAGCATCTTAGCTCGGAGAAGGCGACGGCACCCCACTCCAGTACTCTTGCCTGTAAAACCCCATGGATGGAGGAGCCTGGTAGGCTGCAGTCCATGGGGTCGCTAAAGTCGGACACAACTGAGCAACTTCACTTTCACTTTTCACTTTCATGCTTTGGAGAAGGAAATGGCAACCCACTCCAGTGTTCTTGCCTGGAGAATCCCAGGGACGGGGGAGCCTGCTGGGCTGCCGTCTATGGAGTTGCACATATAGGGACACGACCGAAGCAACTTAGCAGTAGCAGCAGCAAGCATCTTAGCTCAGTTGGTAAAGAATCCGTCTGCAAAGTAGGAGACTCCAGTTCGATTCCTGGATCAGGAAGATCCCCTGGAGAAGGAATAGGCTACTCACTCAGTATTCTGGCCTGGAGACTGTATAGTCCATGGGGTCCCAAACAGTCGGACACGACTGAGCAGCTTTCACTTTCAAGCATGTCAAAGTGACTTTTAACAATCTACACTTAGAATCTTTATCCAAATTTTATAAGATAAAAAAATTCTAAAAGTTTTCATAGAAATACAGAGAAGTATGAACTTATATCCTAGTCATCCATCTTGTTTCATTTGAGCCAGTGAATTTTAAAACTAATGGGGATGGAGTTGAAAGATCCTTTAAAACGCCTTAGGGTCAGTAACAACCGCGCTGACACAGGTCCCTGGGGTGACATTGTCACCCATTCTTGTAAGCACAACGGAGCTGAAAAGAACTGGAATATTTTTCTTCCTCTGCTCATTGTGGGGAAATTTTTTTATTAATTACGTTTGCATTTATTTTGGGTGTGAAGGGGCTTCATTTCTGCTAAGGGCTTTCTCTCGTTGTGGCGGGAGGGCGGGGGCTGCTCCTCAGTGTGGCGTGTGGGGCTCTCACTGCGGCAGCTTCTCTTGTTGCAAAGCAAGGACTTGGGCACTTGGGCTCAGTAGCTATGGCTCCGGGCTCCAGAGCACAGGCTCAGTAGCTGTGGCTCCAGGGCTCCTGGCTTAGCTACTTCATGGCACATGGGATCTTCCTGGACCAGGGATCGAACCTGTGTCCTCTGCACTGACAGATGGATTTTCATCGACTGTACCACCAGGGAAGTCCATGGGGAAATCCTTTTAATTTGCTACAAGGGAAGACAGGCTGTGTCTGAGATCACATACTAGAGAGCTGGCCTCTGGAATCCACTGAGAACAAAAACGGTAGCAACAATACGTGTGTGGGGATGTGCGTTCAGCCGCCCGGCTGTGTCCGACCCAGCAGCAGAGAAAGCACCAGTATCTCCACTCTCCCAGATGCCGCTGATGAGTTTCTAGGGCAGCAGCCCTCAGCAGTCCCACCAAGGCCAGCGTGCGCTAGCTGTCCTGGCGCTGGAAGAACCATTCTCATCAGACTCGAGTCCAGTTTTCGATCCTTACTGTGAGCATAATACACACATGATCCAATATATTGATCCCTGACACGTGCCAGCGTTCACAGCACGCTGTCTCGACTCTGATCCCTTCTTCTGGCATCTTCTTCCATCTTTGTGGTCAGAATTCATCCATTCCTCTAAAGCACGATATTGGCTATCATATTAAGTGTGAAAGTGAAAGCAGCCCATCGTTTGACACTTCAGCTTGGATCCCCCTTGGTGGGGGGGGGGGTGGGAAGCAGCACAGTCCCCCTGAGCTCCCTGGGAGGCTGAAATGTTCTCTACGCACACTGTCCGTTACTGCAGCCACCAGCCAATAGCAAGAAACTACACCCCGAGGCCTCCGTGGGACAGCCGGTCAACCCAGGAGTTCATCATGGAGCTGGTCGGCTCTGACCTGCAGAGGTGACCGTCTCGGACTTTGCAGCCAAAGTCGCTACATCTCCAGGACACTGAGGCCATCTCCATGGATGGGCGCGATCACAGCACTTGGTTTCACTTGATGTGCTGTTTATTTACTGAGTTTAGACTAAAGCAGGAAGAAGAGAGAAATGAAAACAGAACTCACTGGTAGGTATGTTGAAAACAGCTACGTAAGGAATCAACTGGACAGGAGACGTGATCAATTAAGATTAATACCAGGGTGTACTCCTTCGCTTCAGGCATGTCTGACTCTTTGCGACCCCATGGACGGTAGCCCGCCAGGCTCCTCTGTCCATGAGGATTCTCCAGGCAAGAACTGTGGAGTGGGTTGCCATGCCCTCCTCCAGGGGACCTTCCTGACCCAGGGATTCCCCACATCTCCTGTGGCTCCTGCAGAGGCAGGAGGATTCTTTACCACTGAGCCATCAGTAAAGTGAAATATTCATTTCCCATAGGGGCTACAAACTCCTAGATCTTACTCCCTTTCTTCAAAGTCACCAAAGGGAGGGGGAATGGTGGCGCTAGCGGTAAAGACCCTGCCTGCCAGTGCAGGGGACGTAAGAGACTCAGGCTCGATCCCTGGTGGGGGGGAAGATCCCCTGGAGCAGGGCATGGCAACCGTCTCTAGGGGTGCTTGCCTGCAACATCCCATGGACAGAGGAGCCTGGCAGGATACACAGGTGAAAGAGTCGGAGGTGACTGAGGCAACTGAGCACATAAGAAAAGAGGGTTGGCACGCCACGTTCTCTCCTCTGACAACTCTCCAGGATGAGCAAATTCTCAGATCACATCTCAGCCAGAAAAGCCTTCCAGAATCTATAAGCTCCGTTATTAACAACAGCAACAGCCACTGCTAGCGAGAGTTCTGAGCAGAGTCCCTGTGCTGGGGCTCTAAACACACCCATCTGCAGCCGTCTTCAGTTCTGCGTGGCATCCCCGTTCTACAGATGAGGAAACAGAAACTCAAGCGTGTTAGGAAATTTGCCCAAAAGCAGGCAGCAGGGAACAGAGTTAGGATTTCAACCCAGATCAGTATGATTCAAAAACCCATGCTCTTCAGACGGAACTCTGCTCAACGCTGCGTGGCAGCTTGGATGGGAGAGGAGTCTGGGAGAGAATGGACATGTGTGTATGTATGGCGTAGTCCCTGTGCTCCTCACTTGAAACTGTCACAACATTGTTAACTGGCTGTGAAAGTGAGGTCGCTCAGTGGTGTCTGACTCTTTGCGACCTCATGGACTATACAGTCCCATGGAATTCTCCAGGCCAGAACACTGGAGTGGGTAGCCTTTGCCTTCTCCATTGGATCTTCCCAACTCATGGATCAAACCCAGGTCTCCCGCATTGCAGGCGGATTCTTTACCCCACAAAGGAAGCCCTACAAAACAAAAAGGTTTTTTAAATAAAACTCAGATGAGACAAATAAACAGAAAGCTGATAGGTTTAAATCTAACCATATCAATAACAATAATAAATGTAAAGAGTCTAAACACCCCAATTAAAGGGTAGAAAAGCAAAACAAAACAAAGATCCCATTCTCGTCCCTCAGTTTAACTCCATAAAGTGAAACATGATAGACATACAGACATCCATGCAGCTGCTGGAGGGGGTTTGCAAACACAGGAAGAACAACGTCCCCCTTCTCACCATTTGGCTCTGCTTCATAGAACCTGTGTTCTCCTCCTAAACCCAGACTCCAGCCTTGTGTCCCTCCTCCCCTCTTCTCTCTCTATCACGCATGTAGGTCTCCTAGGAGCCCTCCCCCCGAATAAACCCAAGCTCTTCGATGCAAAAGTGGTCACGTCCAGTTCATCTTGCACCCCGACAGCACTAAGCCCAGAGATAGACCCAGTGCACTCACAGAGGCTGTTCAGCCCTCGGCGTGTCCCAGGAAAAGAATCAGATATGAACAGAACCCTTCAAACTCACGACTGTGATCACATATGTCCTTACTTCCCATGCTGGCTTTTATGCCAATGCCTACTGTTTCCAGGGCCTGAGGACAGCAAACATTCATTGAGCACCCACTGTATAACTTGAGAAGTCTGGCACATTATATAATGAATTGCTAAATGAGAGCACATACATGAATTTGTCAAAGCACTGAGGAAGCAGATTAAGCACTTTCATCAAAAGCAGCCTGTATGTTTGTGAGTCACAGAACTGACTCTGAAGGAGTTACTCGGGAACTGCTTTGTGACCCCGAGGGTGAACTCGGGGCTGGAACCAGCGGCGGCTCTTGCTGACTCCTGCACTGTGCTCAGCCCATCACCTGCTCTCGCTGTGCTTCCATCCGAAAATTGGGGCCAGTAGGTTAAAGCAGCCCTGAGATAGATTCTGAAAAATAATTGATCTACTTGAAGGACAGAAAAAAAAAGGGCTTTTCTAATGTTATAGGGGAAGAAAATCCTACACAATGGAGTAAGTCCAATGGATCCTAGGGAGCATGTGCAAATTACACCCCATTGAAAAAGCAAAAACTCTGGAAGATCCCAAGAGGGGCTCCTGTTTCTGATAGCATTTCATGAGCCATCCCTATAAGGTTGGTTTCCCCACCTCAGTGGGATGGTCCTCTTGTCTCACCTGAAACACCAGTCACTAATGGGTTGTATAGTTTTCTGAAATACACCCTTTATGTGGATTGCTGCTCAATTAAAAATAGATGAGAAAATTCATAGAGATAATTATGAATAGGAGAGGGCAAGATTTCAGTGTTTATTTCCCATCATTTGAGAAAACAATGTATCCTTTGTAGCGGAACCTGCCCCGCGTCTCACCAGGAAGGGCCCTGAAAATAGATGCCTGCCATCAAATTGTGCCTTAATGGACACTAAGTATTCACGTGGCTTGCCAGGTTTAGCTCAATGAACCTAGACACTGCCACAATTTGTTTTATTCTCAGACAGACCAATTTTAGAATACCTTACCATCTTCAGGGATGTGGGAATGTCGGCTAAACAGTGTTATCTGATATGGTCAGGTCCAGGCAGGTTACCTGTCCGGTCTAGGGGCATCCTTGCCATCAACTCCCAAGTCCTTAACAACCTAGTTCAACCTGAATCCTTTTCTTTTTTCCTCTGAGCAATCAGTGGAAGCCCGTATAATTCTCATCTTATAAAAGAATTCATTTAGAGGTGGTCTGAAAGTTAATGGTTAAACCCATTGTTTGTGGTCCCATGAATATAGGTCACAATAGTAACAAGCCTTTAGACAGAAGGTACATAGAGAGAGAGGAGCAGTTCAGGACCTTATTACAACATGTCTATCAAACCCAGGGGAACAAACAATGTGTCTGATTGATTTTTAAAAAGTCTGGCAGACAGCTCTCATTGTGCTGGTAGCCCCAAACCTTGCCCCAAATTAAAACTGGAAGCTGAAAAAAAACACCCAGCCTTCCTGACTCAACCACCAGGACTCACTCTCTCGGAGCAAAACCCCTCGGTTCCACTCAAGATTCTCATCTTTCCTCTCGCAGGTTCAGGTGTGGGTGACCCAGAGATATCTCCCCATCGGCAACTGTGCCAAGGATGGGGAGATTTCTCGAGAACAAGTCCCACCCCCACCCCCCCCACCCCCGCCCCTGGCCGCAAACAGAAAAGCTCCTTTTCACTTTGCTTATGTCTGTTCCCATCAGTCTCTCCTTATGGTAAACGCCAAATACTAACAGGACAAATGAGTAATATGCAAGAAAGGCCCCTGGAGAATAATTCAGGGAGAGGAAGATAACATCTGAGCAGTAAGTCACATCTTGAGTCTCCCAATGCCAGCTAAGCAGAGCTTCTGAAGTCCACAGGTAGTATGATGGTGCCTCTGATCACAGTACATTTTGTCTCCATGTGACCGTGAACTGTCCCCTTGCCCTTCTCATCACGGCCAGCGAGCGTCATTTAAAAGGTGCCCAGTCCTGTGCGTTCAATGAACAGCTCTGCAGACTACACTGGCATAAACTCAGCTGGTTGGGGATTTCAGATTAAAAGTGCAAAGCATGTGGCAGATTGTAAAACAGTATTTAGATTCAAACAGATAAAGGAAATGCAGCTGGAAACTGCGGAGGAAATTAAAAGACACATGGAGGGGCGGCTTTTCCGAGTCCAGCAGTTAAGCCCCCAAGGTCCCAGTGCAGGGGCCCGGGTTCCATCCCTGGGTCAGGAGGAGACCCAGCGCAGCCAAATCAATACATAAAGAAACATTGTTTTTAAAAAAGACTACATCTGGGTCCATTCTAACAACCACATTTAAGATTTATAAAACACAGGCAAGTGAAGGGTAACAACTGGATGTGGGCATTGTATAAGCTTTCATCAACATTTCTAGTGTCCGTACGGTAGGAAAGAGGTCTGCGTTCGCCGTTACTTACGGGAAGAATCATCTTTCTGGACTTTCAGAGCCAAGGGAACCAGAAAGCAGATATCTCAGAGTAAAAGAAGTAGTATATTTGGATATATCAATTACATTTTCTTTTTCTCACTGACTGGGTCCTGACTACATGAAGACAGGAATTAAGTAGCTTAGCAAACTACCAAACCAAATTCCACTCCCCTAAGAAACAAAAATGAACCAACAAAACAGGTTGCTTGTTTTATGACAGGAGGTAGGAGAGGACCGACATTCACTGGTGTGAAACAAGGGAAGAGCGTTTACGTGACCGGGTTTTCAAGGTACCACTGTGGCCGACATCACGGCCGGGTTCTCAGGGAGGCGGTCCCCCTGGGAGTCGTGTCTCCCAGGACAGAGGGGGTGCTGGGCAGGGCCCCCCCACCATGCGTCCCCACTTACAGACCCCATCCTGCCACTGGCGTGCGCTCCGGCGTTCACTCTGTGGAGGAAACACTGTTCCCGCTTCCCTCCTGGTGCAGAGGGGAGCGAATGGAGCAGAAGGGTAAAACCCTTGGCAGTCTAAAGACATCCTCCAGGCTTCCCAGACCACACCTCAGGAAGAAGCATGATACACACACACACACACCAAATGGAAAGTCATCCCAAGCGACACAGAGTGAGGTTTACATTTCATCATTTAAAATAGAAAAGCAATGGTAATAAAGATTCTATCATGTGTTATCACCTCATATGTGGAATCTGAAAAAATGATACAAACAGACTCACAGCCATAGAAAACAAATTTACGTTACCAAAGGGGAAAGGGGCGAAGGAGTTTGGAATTAACATATATAGTACCGGACATATACAGAGGACTATATATAAAATAGATAACCAACAAGGACCTACTGTATAGCACAGGGAACTCTACCCAATATCTTGTAATAATCTATAATGGAAAAGAATCTGAAAAAGAAGAGTTATACCTATATATGTATATATAACCGAATCACTTTGCTATACGCTTGAAACTAACACAACACTATAAATTAACTGTATTTCAATTTAAAAATTAAATAAAATTAAACACTAGCTAGCTGAGCATCAGAGAATTGATGCTTTCGAACTGTGGTGCTGGAGAAGACTCTTAAGAGTCCCTTGGACAGCAAGGAGATCAAACCAGTCCTAAAGGAAATCAATCCTGGATATTCACTGGAAGGACTGATGCTGAAGCTGAAGCTCCAATATTTTGGCCACCTGACTCGAAGAACTGACTCATTGGAAAAGACCCTGATGCTGGGAAAGACTGAAGGCAAAAGAAGGAAGCAGCAGAGGATGAGATGGTTGGATGGCATCACCGACTCAATGGACATGAATCTGCGCAAACTCTGGGACACAGTGAGGACAGGGAAGTCTGGAGTGCTGCGGTCCATGGGGTCGCAAAGAAAGAGTGGGACACGACTTAGCAATTGAACAAGCTTTCAAAGTGGTAAGATTTTAAACTTCCAAGATAGTATTTTGGTTTTTTAATACACACACATGCACACACATGTCTCTAGCTATGGAATTATATTTTAAACTAAGCCAAGGAGAATAAAATATTTAATGTAGATTGTAGGTTACAAAAGCCGTAAAGAAAATTCCCTAAAGTGATAAAGTGTAACTTCTGTGCTGAATACAGAAAAGTAACTAAACACTGCCCAAAGGCTCTGGAATCATCTCTCTCCCCCCTTTCAGGGTCTGAGACAGATTCGTAACTGTAACCAGTGTGTACAGATGAGGTAACTTAGAGCTGAATTAAACAAAAACAAAAACATTATTACAAACAAATACAAATTGAAGCTCTTGAAATCCAGTTCCCCAGTGTTTGGGTATAACAAAAAACTCTGTTTTCAGATTCACAGGTTTATTGTGAATTTAATTAAGGTCTTTAGATATTTAAATCAGCATTCAGCAATGGTTTTGAACTCTATCTTTTTTAAGAAACTGCACATTTGAAATGACATGATAAAACATTTAGGAGGAGTTAACAATGCAGCTCACAGAAAACTTCAAAAGTTATCAACACAATCGGTCTTTGGTATCTCTTAGGACCGAGGCAGATCCTTGCAGTCAGTCAAAACTGTCCAAACTCCTAGAACAATGACAGTAATCCGGCTGAGGCTTAACAAAGAGGACAAACTATTATAGATTCCTAAATTGGGCCAGCTTTAGATAATGCTTTCACTGATGTCAAATACGATAAAACCAGAAATACCTAATTTGCTATCAAACTGTTTGGAAATCCATTCTTAAAAAAATTAATAATAATTACCTAACTTGTTTCACACATGCAAGGGTTTCTCAGTTTTCTGCTTTTTGTTTGGCTTTTCCCGGCTGTGTCTAGTCTTAACTGCATCTCGGCACGTGAGAGCTTAGTTCCCTGACTAGGGATGGAACCCAGGTCTCCTGCATTGGAAGGTAGATTCTTAACACACTGGACCACCAGCAAAGGCCCTCCATTTTCCGTGCTTTGCCTTTTGTTTTGAAACTTGAGCAAACCTCCCATGCCTTCATCTGTCAAATAATGAACGGATGGGTACTTTCTATAGAAAATATCACACAAACATGCCATCTGTGTTTTGCAACTTCACCAAGTTCCCCACAAGCTGAGGCCAGGTGAACAAAATCAGTGACACACCCTTCCCTTCCCAACAATGGAAAAAAAAAAAAAATCTTCGTGTACACTGCCCCACTTCACCAGACTGATTTCCATATTCCATTTATGCCATCTTGACTTTGAGATCAGAAGGTCTAGAAAGCAGCTTTCACCAATCACAGTGATAATTCCCAGTATTTGTCCCAAGGAGATATTAAGGGTTTTTCTTGTAATTAATTTACATGTAGGTTTAAGATGAATAAGTGACTGTTAGAATCAATTTCAATCAATAGTCAATAATTTTCTAACTTTAGCCAAAAACATCCACCTTGGAAGATCTGAGTGGTTTGCAAACAATGGGGAGAAAGTAATAACCGATATCCATGGTTACTATGTGCCTTTTTTTTCATGTAATTAGCTCATTCAACCCTCACAACCACCTTAGGACGTAGGTACAACCCTTCTTTTACAGATGAAGAAACTGAGGCGTCAAGGTGCAGAGGCGCTTGCCCAAGGTCATCCAACACAGCACACCAATGCCACTGGTCTCGGGCACCAACTCCAGCACTTCCCTGCCTCCGGGCACACCCTCCGCTCACTCCCAATGAGCACCCTCTTTCCCTTCTGGTACTAGGAATGTAGTCTCCCAGCAGACGTGCAGGGAACATCGTGATCTAATAACACGCCAATCACGAGTAAGGAAAGAAACTGTGACGACCCTTCAGGTCCGAAGCCCGCTGCTCTGTTGGTCTGCCTCTGTGTCTCCCCCACGAAGCCCAGGACAGCTCTGGGAGGACCTCACCAGCTCTCAGGACTGCCCACTGACTTGATTTTGATAATCCTGAAGAATGGATGATGGAACTTAGAAACAAAGTCAGCCCAATTGCTGGCACTTTCTGTAGCGGCTCGGCCTCCAGCCAGTCAGTCTAGATAATGACCACGGCGTGGACAGAATAACCAGGGGGAGGGGAGTGAGATGTGAACGCAGGACAGCTTTCATTATTGTTCTAGTTTTTTAGAAATGTTGTCCAGTGACCAGAGCTATGGCTCTCACACTGAAGTAAGTCACTGAGAGAGTTACTTTCTGTGACTGCGTGAGTGAGCAAGCAAAGAAGAAAGTGGAGAGAGATGGAACGTGGGAGAAGAGGAGGAGGGGACAGTGTCCACACAGACCCAACACCCAGCACTGTGAACGTCCACACAGGTCAACTGGAAGGCAAACCTCAACTCTGCAGAAGGTTTCCATTTTGAGAAAGGAATACAAATTGGCATCCAACAGTAAGGACACTGCATTTTTAGGCTGCTTAATTTGATTTACAACTAATTTTTTAAAAAACCAGACTGAGCTAGCAAGGTAATGCTCAATATCCTTCAAGCTAGGCTTCAGCAGTACATGAACCGAGAACTTCCAGAGTTCAAGCTGGATTAAGAAAAGCAGGAACCAGAGATCAAACTGCCAACATCCGACCAGATCATCAGAGAAGGAAATGGCAACCCACTCCAGGATTCTTGCCTAGAGAACCCCAGGGACAGAGGAGCCTGGTGGGGTCACAAAGGGTCAGACACGGCTGAAGCAACTTAGCAGCAGCAGACTGGATCATAGAAAATTTCCAAAAAAAGAGAATTCCAAAAAAATATCTACTTCTGCCTCATTGACTATGCTGAAGCCTTTGACTGTGTGGATCACAACAAAGTATGGAAAATTCTTAAAGAGATGGGAATACCAGACCACTTTACCTGCCTCCTGTGAAACCTGTATGCAGGTGAAGAACCAGCCATGGAACAATGAACCGATTCCAAACTGGAAAAGGAGTCCATCAAGACTATATATTGTCACCCTGCTTGTTTTACTTATATGCAGAGTACATCATGAGAAATGCCAGGCTAGATGAATCACAAGCTGGAATAAAGATTGCCAGGAGAAATATCAACAACCTCAGATATGGAGATAACACCACTCTAATGGCAAAAAGTGAAGAGGAGCTGAAGAGCTTCTTGATGAGGGTGAAAGAGGAGAGTAAAAAGGCTGACTTAAATCTCAGCATTCAAAAAACTAAGATCATGGAATCTGGTCCCATCACTTCATGGCAAACAGATGGGGGAAAAGTGGAAATAGTGACAGATTTAATTTTCTTGGGCTCCAAAATCACTTCAGGCAGTGACTGCAGCCACAAAATTAAAAGATGCTTGCTCCTCGGAAGGAAAGCTATGATGAACTTAGCATATTAAAAAGCAGAGACATCACTTTACTGACAAAGGTTTGCATAGTCAAAGCTATGGTTTTTCCAGTAGTCACGGACGGATATGAGAGTTGGACCATAAAGAAGGCTGAGCGGTGAAAAATTGATGCTTTCAAACTGTGGTGCTGGAGAAGAATCTTGTGAGTCCTTTGGACAGCAAGGAGATCAAACCAATCCATCCTAGAGGAAACCAACCCTGAATATTCATTGGAAGGACTGATGCTGAAGTCAAAGCTCCAGCACTTCGGCCACCTGCTGCACTACCCCAGGAGAAACTGGGCGCCCTCAGCTCTAGTCTTGTTTTTTTTCATTTCTGGCATCTCAACTATGTCTTTCTTGAGGCTCACATGTTTGAGATCTTTAAAAATATATTCTCAAGTGTTTTGGCCTTTAGTTTTTCAACTTGTTCCTGGGTTCACATCCCTGTTTAAAAATAAAATAGGTTTTGGTTTTGCTATTAATGTCTCCCTTCCAATTGAACCAACATTGTGCTACCCTTCCAGCACTGAGTACAGGAAAATGCTATCTCCTGCCCTGTGTCTGCTCGTTGTCCTCAATTTCCTTGACTTTTCACTGATGACTCATGAGCCACGAGATGGCAGCTGTGCCGGTACAGGCAGGCCAAGCCGCACGGCTGTGGATGACAAGGGGCACACCCACAGTGTACCTTCCGCTCAGTCCACGCAGACCAGGCTCTCTCTGGCATCTCTCGGGGGACATGCTGACCTTCCTCATTTGGCTTCTACTAGAGGCCTCTGTCTCTTTACGGGTCACCGGGGAGCACCATAAGAATGTCAACGACCGTATGCCCAGCTATTAACAGAGAAGGGTACTGAGAGCTGAGCGGGCTGTGTAATTCACCACGGCGACTGACAGGACACACTTGACCTTCCTGGACAAGCCAGGTCTGGTCCGAGCTCCTTAAAGGATGGGGGAAAGCAGAGTGACAAGTGTCCAGACTCCAGGACCAGACAAACGGGCCAGTCACAGCTCCATTCCCGAGCTGATTGACTCCAGGAAAATAATTTAGCTTCACGAATCTCCACTTCCCTCATTTTTTTTAAGTATAGGTGATTTACAATGTTCTGTTAGTTTCAGGTGTCCAGCACAGGGATGCAGAATCTATAGTCTTTTTTTTCAGATTCCTTTTCCTTATAGACTATTCCCTGTGCTGTGCAGTAGGTCCTTGATGATTATCTATTTTATATATAGTAAGTGTGATTATCTATTTTATATATAGTAGTGTGTATATGTTAATCTCAAACTTCTAACTTGTCTTTCCCCCACCTTTTCCCACAGACTTAATCATAAATCTATTTTCTATGTCTGTGGGTTTATTTCTGAATGGCCAACAATAGGAGAATGGTAAGTTACAGAGGAGCCATCTAAAGGAACAGCAACCAGAAATTCAAAATTATGTTTTAGAAAGAAACATATCGGATGGAAGAATACTGATGATATAATGTAAATGGCTAAAACGGCAACTATAAAACAATACATATGACACCAGTTTTGTCTGTATTTCAGAACTTAAATACACTGGAAAAAGACTAGAAGAAAATATTTCTAACCGTAAGATCAGATCCTTGGAAGGAAAGCTATGACAAACCTAGACAGTGTATTAAAAAGCACAGATATCACTTTGCTGACAAAGGTCTGTGTAGCCAAAGCTGTAGTTTTTCCAGTAGTCATGTATATATGTGAGAGTTGGACCATAAAGAAGGCTGAGTGCTGAAGAACTGAGGCTTTCAAATTGTGGCGCTGGAGAAGATTCTTGAGAGGCCCTTGTACTACAAGGAGATCAAACCAGTCCATCCTAAAGGAGATCAACTCTGAATATTCATTGGGAGGACTGATGCTGAAGCTGAAGCTCCAATACTCTGGCCACCTGATATAAAGAGCCGACTCAATGGAAAAGACCCTGATGCTGGGAAAGACTGAAGGCAGGAGGAGAAGCAGACTACAGAGGACGAGATGGCATCATCAACTCAATGGTCATGAGTTTGAGCAAAACGCCGGGAGATGGTGAAGGACAGGGAAGCCTGGTGTGCTGCAGACCGGGGGGTTGCCAAGAGTGGGACCCGACTGAACAATGATAACGAAAAATCTCAGGATGCCAGGACTACAGGCGACTCCCTCCGTACTTGGCTGCATTTTCTAAGTTGTCTTAATCTCTTTCTGTACACATATCTACATGTACCTAGATTTTTTACTTGAATGCGTAAATGTGATCATACGCCCCTACTTTTTCTTCTCTTTGGCTTGGTTCTCCCACTCACGCAATGACCTGGCTTTGCTCGCCTACTATAAATCTTCACGAGACCCCCTCCGAGCTTCCCTGAGAAGGCTCTGTGTAGCTTTTCCTTAATGGGCGCATTATACCCAACAAAGTGGAGATTCTATAATTTATTCAGCTATCCCCCAATCGGTGGTTGGTCTTTCTGCTTGTATATTTCCATGCTCCCAGGACAGACAGTAAACACAGGCCAGGCTCTGCTCGGGTGGAATGGAGTCAGGACCCCGAGCCCTCCACAGCCCCTCAGGAACCCCCTGTTAACTTGGCCCACTCTGCGGTGTTCTCAAGCATGTTCCGGGCCCACTTCCAGAATGCTGCCTCTCATCCCTCCCAAGATGCATTAGGGATGCCTGGCACCCCCAGCAGCCTAAACTCTGATAACAGCTTTCCTCCTTTCTCTCTTCCACCAGACCGAACTTCACCAGGCCTGCTCTTCATCCGCAGCACCAGTTACAGCCTCTGCACATTTTAGCGGATGAAGCAGATGGATGGATGGATAAACAAACAGATGAAGATGAGAGTGAACAGAGGCATGAATGTTAGGATGTTTTGAGGAACAAGTAGTTCTTTACAGCCAGAGGATAGAATGAACGAGAAGGTAGGGGAGAAGACAGATCAGGGAAGTTAGAAAAAGAAAAAGTCAGGGGATGTATATACACCCATGGCTGATTCATGTTGACGTATGGCAGAAACCAGCACAATATCGTAAAGCAATTTGGTCAGATCCTAAAGGGTCTTGTGTGATAAACAGTATGAATATTTTATTCTAAAGAGTAGGGCAGACCACTGAAGAATTTAAAGCAGCAGAATAATTAATCACTTTAAAAAAAGAAATGTGTTAAGCAGGAGTGTGGGGAAAGGCCTGGAGGAAGCCAGCGCAAAGGCAGAGAACCATCGGGAGAGGACAGAGGAATCGGAGGCGGAGAGGACGCGCCGGCCGCAGGGCTAGACCTGCTGTGCTCCCTCTCAGCCGTCCCGCCGCCCGTGGAGCCGTGGTCCATGCTGCACCCATGCTGAGGAACCAGTGGGAGAGGGGACACAGAGCCCACCAAGGGTCACACTGGTGGCCAGTGAGGCGCCGGCCCAGACCTCGAGCCCCTCCGGCCCCAGGCCAGTGAGCTGTCTGGTCTGGACAGCGGAAACCAACGCAAGAGCAGGACCAGAAGGCGGGATGCCACTGAGGGATGTCAGGGAACAGAAGGGGCTGAGCTGGGCAACTGAATGGACTCAGAGTTAATCAGGGGGAGATTTTTAGAGGGATACTCACAGTTCTGATTTAGCAGCTTGGCGGTGTCCTTCATTCAAAAAATTGGGCATTTGAAATGAGAGACGATGAGTTCCATTTGGGACATGCTGACTGGGATCTGCACTTAGGATTTATTGATATTTATGTATAGATTTATATTATGTAAGGACACAGTACATTACCAATTCTATGTTTAAATTTCTGTGCATTTCCCCAGCTTAAATCT
This sequence comes from Oryx dammah, assembly GCF_014754425.2. Taxonomy (NCBI): domain Eukaryota; kingdom Metazoa; phylum Chordata; class Mammalia; order Artiodactyla; family Bovidae; genus Oryx; species Oryx dammah. The sequence continues at coordinate 2,112,280 of NW_024070205.1, read as the reverse complement.
TCTAGCCATCAATATTAATAGTGTTAGTGGATATTTATGGAATGACTGTTGTGTGCCAGGCATATAAACCATTTAATTCATAATAATTAGTTTTAGGGTTAAATGATAGCACGTATGTAAAGCACTTCGCAGAGTGCCTGGCTTATTGTATGTGTTCAACACACAGAGAATTGACACACGAGGACATAAAAGGAAAGAGAAGTTGAGAAAAGTAGCAAAAAAATCACATACCTAGTTACAACTATTCTAAATCACACATATATTCTAATATTAATATAGTTGATCGGAATAAAACTTCAAGATCACAATAATGGCCCAAAAAAGACACTAAATTTAAGCACAGCACAATTAAGTTTGGTGGCATTCTATTTATTGGGTGGTAACAGAAGTTAGTGAAAAAGACAATGAATAATTGAAATCTCACAATTCCAAATTTTTTATTTACCTGAAAAATGAACTCTCTTTTCTCTTGATTATTCGCTAAAGATAAAGATGGTTTGTGGCTATCTGGGAAATACAAAAGAACTGGAAAGCTCTAAAAATACATTCATATCATTAATGTAATATTAATTAAATAAATAATGGTTGAGGATATAACTTGTTAGATTCATGGAAATAAAAATAGCAGGTAGAAACTACGCCTCACTCTTTGAAACTCATTTTTGTTTTTCTCTATTTCACACAGTATAAGAAAACCTTTCTAAGTACTGGGTTGACCAAAAAGTTCATTTGGGTTTTCCCATAAACCCTACAGAAAAACCAGAACAAACCTTTTGGCCAACCCAATATCTTCAATTAATCCTTTCTTTTGTGGTTTTATCTTTTCTTTCCCAAAATGTAATGTGCATTTATGCCCTTATTTTATTACTATCAGTAGACTGATGCTTGATGTTTTGACTAATCACAGATTGCTGTGTGTTCAGAAACCCTCTAAGGATTGCTTACATGGGTGTGTGTGTGCATGCATGCTCAGTTGCTAAATCATGTCTGACTCTTTGCAACCCCAGGGACTGTAGTCCGCCAGGCTTCTCTGTCCGCGGGATTTTATTTTCAAGCAAAAATACTGGAGTGGATTGCCATTGATATTTTAAAATCCTTCCTCATTTAGCATTTTTTATTAAATGTTCTCTTATTTCACAAAGGATTGAGAGGGCAAAAAAAAATAACAGTACAACAGTGTGTATTAGAATAACTTCAACACAATCAAGATGGAGTTGTATGGCCCTATGGAAGATTTAGCCACGTGAATATTTCATTCTAGAGGAACACTTACTACTTGAAAGGTCATGTCACTCACGTAGTCCACCAGGTGATGTCAGGTAACATCCAACCTTCAGGTCCATGAATTTAAAATGTCTGAGATCTCTTTGTGGCTCCATAACTTTTAGAAAATAATCACTATGTAATTTCTAGAGAAATCACTTTGGACGTTCTACATATCCCTCTCTTAAAAATAGTTTTGATAATTTAGTTACTTGCCTAAATGTTTTAAAAGGCCTTGAATGGAAACAAAATGGCACTGAATTTACTCCATTGACTCTAAATAAAGATACGAACCAAAAGTCATCAGAGCCAGATCACAGATTGTGATAAACGTGGGGAACTCAACACAAGCCTACAGAAGAAGCAAGCTTGAAAGATTTCAATTGCTGGAAGACTGACTAAGGCTCTGTTTAATTATTAGTGCTATAAAAAGTGAGTAATATTTACCTGGCCATAATAGTACTGTGTAAAAGTAACTTATCTGGCCTGCCAGGTGCCCTCTTTCTCACAGTTATTAAAAAGAATGAAAGGAAATCTTTACACAGTCATTACTTCTCCAGATTCGCCACCCCATCATCTTATATGATTGGGGGCTTGCGGGCTGTTAAAGAAGCTAACTTTTTTTTTTAAGTGCCAGTGCTAGCCCGGGGCTTAAATGAAATCAGTGACAAGTGGCTTTGTTAGTGAAGGGTACCAGCAAAAGTACCCCAGTGAGCCGTGGGGCGTGTGTATGTGTATGTGGGATGCGTGACAGTGGTAACATGTCGCCTGCCAATGCAGGAGACGTGAGAGATGTGGGCTCGATCCCTGGGTCAGGAAGATCCCCTGGAGAAGGGCATGGCAGCCCGCCCCAGGACTCTTGCCTGGAGAGTCCCGTGGACGGAGGAGCCCGGCGGGCTACAGTCCATGGGGTTGCAAAGAGTTGGACAGAACTGAGTGTCTGAGCACACAAACTCCCCAATAACTGGTACAATCAGTCCCATTGAGTGATGAGTCATTTAGGGTGCTTGATGTTAGTAAACCCAAATATAAACAGACCCACGGGGCTTTCTGCTATGTGCTCACACTCAGTGCTGACCAGAAACCTGATTTTTACAAGACTCTCAGTTCCTAATGGATCTGTCATAATGTCCTGGAAGAGTATATTCAGGAAGTTCACAGCGACTGTGATTCATTAACCCAGCTTCAACATCATCCTGCAATATGGGTTCAGATGACATTGTTGGATGCCTTCTGGATTTTGGCAAAGATGTCCCGGAGTTATTAGTTATCTGTCAATCATTTACAAATCCTTCCTGAAATCAGTTAGCAAATAATGTTTTTTCAGTATAAACAGGGATCCCTGTACATGTGAGGCCCTGCAGGTCTGCTCTCTGGCGGTATCTGATGAGCTTGGAGGGATAGCGAAGGTGATTAAATGCCCACATCTGCCCAAAGGAAATGGTTAGACTGTGCCTTGATTGGGAAAGATAGTTACTAAAAGCTGAGGTTGTAATTCCTCTTCTGCTTTTCCCCCAGCCTGGTTGGAACCTAAATTGTTCATTAACCATCTCTCGGGCTGAGTTCCGTCCACCTGTTATTTGTAGCACATGCGAATGTTATTCCAGCCTTCTTTCACAAAAATATGTTCATTTCTCACAAAGTTCTGAGTATCTATTTCTAGTCAATTAGCTTCCTAGATAAGCTTCAACAGACCAAAGTAACTCATTAATGCGACATTTCCTCAGCATGCCAGTAAGCTCTACAGGACATGAATAAGACGGGCAAATGGCAAATTGTATTTTTTAAAGGTTCTAGTGGGAGTTAAGGGAACCCAGTAATCTTTCAATATTTTTTTGTATATTTTGTAAATAAGCCTGTCGAATCAGACGTATATAACAAACCATGGAATCCAATCTTTTTTATTGTTCCATGTTTTATTAGCCATACACACGAAAGAAGAGGACCAGAGCAAAGAATGACGCCACGCTATTGAATCACAAACCATGGGAGGTCTTCCATAGGGTGTCCGGTCGAACCTGTGACTAAGAACGGGCGTCAAGAACAAAACGCAGAAAAGAAACTTCATATATCTTCCAAAATTCCATTTATGGAAGATGAGTCTCTCACCCAAGACCCCAAGTCACACAGTCCATCGCGGTTTTTAATGACATCAAAATGTGTATTGGAGGGCTTCCCTGGTGGTCTAGCGGTTAAGCAATCTCCTTGCTATGCAAGGGACACTGGTTCCATCCCTGGTCTGGGAAGATCCCACATACTGCAAGCAACGGAGCGGACATCACAACTGCGGAACCCAAGCTCCAGACCCACAGCTACGTGCCCACGCGTCAAAACTGCCGAAGCCCGCTGGCCTCGAACCCAGACTCTGCCGCAAGAGACGCCCCTGCAACCAGAAGCCCGCACACCGTGACTGGAGAAAGCCCAGGCAGCAACGAAGACTCAGCACAGCCAGAAGTTTAACAGGTAAATAATTTTAAAACATAAAGACTTCTGGGCCTTCCCTGGAGGTCCGGTGATTAAGAATCCACCTGCCAAGGCAGGGGACACAGGTTCAATCCCTGACGACCTTACATGCCGCAGGGCAACTAAACCCACCCGCCACAAGCACTCAAGTCTGCACACCTAGAGCCCGTGCTCCCCAGCAAGAGAAGCCCTTACGCCGCAAAGAAGCGCGGCCCCCACTTGGCGCAGCTAGAGAAAGCTGGCGCAAAAACAAGACGCGGTGCAGCCAAGACACGAGTAAGCAAATAAATCTTTTTAATTGGTGAAGACTGAAATTTAAAAAAACAGTATATTTCCACAGACTGGGTGCAGAAGTGCATGTGAGAAGGCAGTTTTCTATTAAGCTAGACGTTAAAAAGACTTCAGAAAACGCTGCTTTTTAAAGGTTCTTTTCCTTTGGAAAATAGCTCTTTTCAATTCTCAATGTGTTATCATAATACACCTTGATAACAATAAATTAATATACTTATAACTAATAATTTTTACTTTCTCAATTTTAATTCCAAATGCAATAAACACTAATTGATATAACTTACATGAGCAAAAACCTTTTGGAGTCCTAATAATTTTTAAGAGAACAGCTGCTTCTCAGGGTCATACGTCACATCCCTTAACATTTACACAGGTACATTTCTGGTATTGCACCACACTATTGTCTGATTGCTTAAAGAAATAACAACAAAGAACTGACATGGATCATTATAATCACCCAATCCTTTGTAGCTTGAAATATACATTTACTTGTCCAGCTAAAGACTTCACTTCCAGCCTCCCTTGTAGCTAAGTGTGAAAGTGAAAGTCACTCAGCTGTGTCCGAATTTTTTGTAACCCCATGGACTATACACTCCATGGAATTCTCCAGGCCAGAATGCTGGAGTGGTCAGCCTTTTCCTTCTCCAGGGGATCTTCCCAACCCAGGGATAGAACCCAGGTCTCCCACATTGAGGGCGGATTCTTTACCAGCTGAGCCACAAGGGAAGCCCAAGAATACCCGAGTGGATAGCCTATCCTTTCTCCAGCAGATCTTCCCAACCTAGGAATCGAACCAGGGTCTCCTGCATTGCAGGCAGATTCTTTACCAACGGAGCTATCAGGGAAATGGCTAAGTGTGCATATGTGTCAAATTTCTGCCTAGTGAAATATAAGCAAATTGTTTACGCAGTACTCTCAGGAAATGTACTGGAAAAGGAATCCATGTTTTCTCCCTTCATCCGTACTGCTCCCTGGTAGTGATGGCTGGTCTCTAGCAGCTGTTTTGCAACATGAGGACAGGAGCCAGAGGACAGAGAAAGGAAGGGAGTGAGGTCCTGTGCAACTTCATAGGGGCATGGTACCATCCCTACCTCTGAAATGCTTTCATAGGAGAAAGATAAATGTCTTATTTAAACCACTGTCTTTCTGGTTTTTTATTACATGCAGTCAAATTTAATCCAAAAAATATAATTTAGATGGGGAAAATGCTGTACATAAACATTCTGGGTTTTCCAATGGAATCTTAGGCAAAAAAATAAAAATAAAAACTGCTCCATTAGCAAAATCAAAACATACAAGAAAATGACTGTTTCACAACATAGGAAAAAACACGCATTGGTCTAAGAATCCAGATTTTATTACTTTGGAAAACAATAGAGATATTCTACAAGAGCCTAAAACTAACCTTGGTCATTTGAATAATATCTCTTTCATGTGAGGAGTAACCCTTTTTTCCCATGGATTCAAGGAAAGAATGATAATTTTTAAATTATGGGAAATGTATTTGCCAGCATTAACCTCAAAGTATAAAGTGTTACTTTTGGGGGGCAAAGAAATAGTATGCCCTTTTAATCAACTGACCAATCTACAAACAAGCTAAGGTTAGCTCCTCAGCTAATAAGCAGGCAGGATAAAAAAAAAAAAAAAAAGCTGGTTGACAAAATAAGACGAGATGAATGAGCACAGGCTCAGCAAGCCTGCCTGAAGGGTTCCAAAGTGTCAATCATATCCCCGGTCATCACTTGGAGAATGAATGTCTGCCCACGTTATCATCTAAAATACATTTACAGAGGTCAGAAGAGCTACGTCTGTCCTCCTCTGTGCAAAGAGGTGATGACATCCAGGGAGCATGTCACAAGCCTAAGTTTAGTTAGTGGATTTAAGCTGGTTTGCAGTTTTCCCCACTAAGTGTGATCTTCTGACCCCTCAGTTTTACAACCTTCTACTCTCTGCGCTGCACACCAACTCTCCACTTCTGAGTTAATCATTTCTGCGCCATTATCTGCCAAGAGTTCTTATCTCTCTTGCTGTCACTTTATAACAGGGTCCTCTTATCAACCTGCCTGGAGTCACGTGATTCGTCCAAGCCTATCAAAAGTTTCCATGCCTCTGATTAGAAACCATCACGAAACTGGATACAAGGTTTACAGCAGATCACTAATGCTGGAAAAAGTACAGAGTCCAGGGAAAGACTTGCTTGTAACTTTCTGGATTCTTGAAGGGTTTTTTTTTTTTTTTTTCCTCTCTTTTTCTTAACTTTCACTCAGGGTTATTGTAGTCTGATGTGTCCTGCCCTAGGCTACAAAATTTGACAAGCTGCACTTCCTTCTTACACTCAATGATATCTGCTTTAAACCAAAGGACTGCCTATAATTTCATTAAGAATGTCTTCTAATTTGGATACTGGGGATTTACAAGAATCTCTAAAGCACGGACTTACACCTATTGGTAAGTAGGAGTTGCTCTATTTATCATCTATTTATTATCCTGCTATGACACTAATACGTGTAATTCAGTGCCATTGATGTATTTACTATTATAAGTCACTGCTTTTCCAGTTTTGTGTTTATTAAAAGCACGTAAGTCCACGTATATATCACACATTTATCTTTCTTGAAGTTAAAGAGAGAAATGAATATTTCAAATATTCTTATAGCCTTTGTTTTTGGACGTCATTCTACCAGCCTAAAATAGCCAGAAAACAAAAAGTACAATATATTCCTTTCATCCCTAATATTTTCTGATACTTTTAAATGAGAAATGATAAACTAAAAGTGGAACCACTTGAAAGAGGTTACCCATATGGAGTCATCATTGATCCCACCTTAGCGAATGCTTTCAACTGTCTGTGGAGTTTGAAGCCACACCACAGTGTGTCTCATTCATTGCAGATACTACAGAAAACTTTTGTTTTTCGATCCAAAAGACAAAATCAAAACCAAAATCATACCGTCATTAGTTAAGAAGGTAAGGGTTACAGATTTTCAAAATAACGAGTCTATCTTCTTTTTATAAACAGAATAAGTACACAAAGGTAATTTTCATTTTTTAAAAGTACAAGCAATGCCAAGTCACAAACATTAATGTTACAGCAAGAACACTTTCAATTAACCCTAAAGGGTGAAAAAGAAAAGACTCCAGACATCTGTCATTATTGCTCTGTGGGAAATCGTGCCTTTATTCCTCCGCACTAGTTTTTGAAGGCCCTAAGCCCTTTCTTGCAGCACTTTTCTTAGGCTTTGGAATGAATTGGAATGTCCCTGTAATTAGCAAAGGCCTGAGTTCCAGCTCTGCTGAGAAGGAAAACCAAGGTCTGGAATTTTCCTCGTTCTCCCTTCATAACCAGCTGACTCCACTGAACGCAGTGATTGCTTTTTTATGGGTCAACTACACCCTAAAGTATATCAGTTGAGGAAATGGCACACACATACAAAAAATGTTCTGTACTTACGAAAAGGAAAACACTGGGAAGGCAGGCAGAGTGCAACAGAATTCAATTGCTCTGCAGATAAAAAGAAAATACGGGCACAGAAATGAGCTGGACGAGAACACAGGGGCGATTTCACGTCTTTGCCCAGGGAGCCGCCGGGCGCCTGGGCAAAGGGTCCCTGAAGGCGGAGGCCGCTGGGGCGAGGGCGCGCCCGAGCAGGGGGCGCGGGGACGCGCGGCGAGGCCCCGGAGATGCGAGGGCGCGCGGCGAGGGCGTGCTCGGAGACGCACCCACCTGTGGATGCGAATTCAGGGCGAGGAAATCCGGGGCCGCGCTCGGGGACCCTCACTTGGCGGCGCCAGCCCGGGGTGAATGAACCGGGTGAGGCGGTGGAAGGGACCGCCTTCGCGTTGCCTCGGCTTCCGCCCGGCGCTCAGGTCCGGGCGCGAGGCTGGACCCCCTTCACGTCTGGGGTCCGCAGGGGCCGGAGCGCCGGCGGCCGAGGGGTCGGGGTGGGGGTGGCCGTCTAATCCTGGAGGGACCGCTGGAGGCTGAGGGAGCCCACCCCGGCCCCGGAAACCTGTGCGGGCACTTTAGGGCGCCAGATCACAGGCCGATCGGAGAACAGTTTTCAGCAAGGAGCCCTCTCCCCGGACCTCACTCGCGGGCACCGCCCGCTCCGGGCCCAGGGACGCTCCCCCCACCCGCCTTACGCCCCAGGTGCCCGGGTATGGCCCGCTGGTGGCTGTGAGACGCCCTCTTTGGAACCCCCTGGTCACCTCGGGGAAGCTGCTGGCTCTGAGCATCGTCTGCTCCACAGCGTAGCCTCCCGGGGTGCTGGGGTAGGGGGTGTCACTCCCGCGGTGCTGGGCGCCCTTTCTGGGATACTTGGCCGGACGTTCACTCAGAGGGACAGCGCTGCATCAGCCCCTTCAGTGCGGCCCTGAAGGCCACTCGCTTCTAGAATTGGGGGTCTGGGGGGGTCTGACCGCCCAGGGCAGGCCCACGGAGGAGAACCCCCCAGCGCAGCTCAGAGTGTCTGCAGTCCCGGGGGCTTTGATGGCAAATGGCACTTTGGGACCAGGGGGAGAGGCCCCCCAAACCCAGCCCATTGTATGCACGGCGCAGTCAGGGACTGAATTCTGCCTCAGTTTCTCTGTTCTGCTGGGAATGTGCCTGTTTCTCTAAAAAGCAGTCTCTGTGGGTCCAAGCTGGCATGACAGTTTTATGTATTGGTGGTTCCATGACAACTGCATGTAGTCTGTGCTCATAGAAAGTGAAAATAAGACGCCGGCGTGGCTTCTGCCTGCCTGCAGGGCTGTCCAAGAGCATGAGGGCAGCAGATCTGGGCTACAACTAGATTGTTCCTTCCAGGGAACTGGTCTCAGAGGCCCTCCAGACTCTCGGTGTCTGGCTTAGGTTGTTTACATTCTCATAAATAGGGTGACATCACAGAGTGCTATGCAGTAATAGTTTGAGAGGGAGAATAAAGTGTTTGTCTATATCAGCAAAAGAGCCGAATCTGTGTCGCAGGAAACGTGTCATCTAAGGAGCTGCAGTGCTCCAGGTATGTGCTCAGCGTTACGGCTGACTTGTGTTGTTTATGTAATTCTTCTAATTAAGTGATTTTCAAAGACTATTTTACAGCCTATATAATGTTGCACGTGAGCCACAGTAAGTTCTGTGTAGCTGCTGCTGCTGCTGCTGCTAAGTCGCTTCAGTCGTGTCCGACCCTGTGCAACCCCATAGACGGCAGCCCACCAGGCTCCCCCATCCCTGGGATTCTCCAGGCGAGAACACTGGAGTGGGTCGCCATTTCCTTCTCCAATGCATGAAAGTGAAAAGGGAAAGTGAAGTCACTCAGTCAGGTCCGACTCTTCGCGACCCCATGGACTGCAGCCCACCAGGCTCCTCTGTCCATGGGATTTTCCAGGCAAGAGTACTGGAGTGGGGTGCCATCGCCTTCTCCGTCCTTCCTTCTACCTTCTACCTTCTATCTTGCAGAGTCCATGTTCAGTTTGATATGTGCCTTTAAGACATTTTACATACATTTACATGTGTTTTTACACGTGCATTCTGTGTAGTTAGGGTATATAATAGGGGTTCCCTGGTGGCTCTGATGGTAAAAAATCCACCTTCAATGCAGGAAACCAAGGTTTGATTCTTGGGTCAGGAAGATCCCCCTGGAGAAGGGAATGGCAACCCACTCCAATATTCTTGCCTAGAGAATCCCATGAACCAAGGGGTCTGGCGAGCTACAGTCCATGGGGCTGCAAGAGTCAGACAGGACTGAGTGGCTGAGCACACAGGGTGCATAGGGCGCAGCGAAAGTGCTGCCTGGAGGCTGTGACATCAGCGCTACTCTCTGGGCCCCTTGGTGCTCTCGGAGACTGATATTCGGGTGATAAGCTTCAGCGAGCTCTGTGCCTTTAAGGGTCTCCGAAGCAGCGTCACACAGTGGGCACTGAGACAGCCGCTGGGTCGCCCTAACCTCTAGCCAGCTCCGTTCGCAGTGCCGTTGAGAACACCATCACCCATGCCCATGCTCTGGTGCTCGAGCTGGGCTCAGGTGGCCAGTTCCGTCTGGGAAGCTGAGCCCCGGAGCCTCCTCTCCTCCCTGGCTTCTGCCCGCCTCCCAAACACTGCTTCTGAGATTCTCTGTACTGGCCTGGATCCACAACTGTGATGGGACTTAAAGGACTTCTTTAATGAACCAAGAGAGATGTACAGAGAAAGCGAGAACAGAGGTTTGGTGATGCTTTTTTCCTTTACTTGACCCTTCCACCCAGACACAATGTCTAGCGTTATCTTGGCTTTAGCCTTGAACTTGAACTGAGCTAGAGAAGGGCTCTGGGACTGTCTCCCTTCATGGTCCAGCCTCCCCAAACAGCTCCTGGCATGCTCTATGCAGGGCAAGAAGCAGACATCTTGCCCCTCAGTCCAGAACCTCCCTTTGAGGGTTCGTCCTTACTCCTCACCTTGTTGGAACTTCTCCGAGAAATCCACTTGGGTTCAGGGAGCTTCAGGAATTTGGGGGGCACTGTATTCAGGGAGGGCCTAGCAGAGAACTGAATATGGATGGTGTGAGTGTGAGAGATGGAGCCTGGAAACCCACGTGGACAGAAACTGACCAGACCACTCAATAAAGGCTGCCTCCTTCTCAGTCTTTTAGAAAGCTGTCATGTGTGTTTACATGATTCATATGAAAAGATATTTAACTTTTAAACCTCAAATAAGCAGAATATCTGCAGATAATGCGCGTGAGTCCTGAGGACAGTGTCAAACCCTGCAAGACAGTGCAGTTGGCAAGAACCTTCCACTAGAAGGATCCATTTTTCATGGTCCTTAGAATGACTGGGCTTCCCAGGTAGCGCTAGTGGTAAAGAGCCAGCCTGCCAAAACAAGAGATTTAAGAGCTGTGGGTTCCATTCCTGGGGCAGGAAGATCCCTTGTAGGAGGGCATGGCAACCCACTCCAGAATTCTTGCCTGGAAAATCTTATGGACAGAGGAGCCTGGCAGGCTACTGTCCATAGGGTCCCAAAGAGTCAGACGTGACTGAGCGACTTAACATGCAGAATGGCTAGTGACTCCCTTCCTGGTTGTTTTCCTTACAGAGAATGCTCTGGGGGAAATTAGGGGGAAAGAGAAAAAGTGTGATAACAGTGTGATATTAATAACACAGACCCTCCCCAACCCCAATTCTAGAGGCGAGTGGCCTTCAGGGACGCCCTGAAGGGGCTGACGCAGCACTGTCCCTCTGAGTGAACGTCTGGTGTTTTCTTTGGGAACCTTATTTTGTGTTTTAGTCACTGACTTGTGTCCGACTCCTTGCGACCCCACAGACTGTAGCCCACCAGGCTCCTCTGTCCATGGGATTCTCCAGACAAGAGTACTGGAGTAGGTTGCCATTTCCTCCTCCGGGGGATCTTCCCGACCCAGGGATCGAACTCGGGTCTCCTGCATTGGCAGGCAGATTCTTTACCACTGAGCCAGCAGCGAAGTCCAAGTCTTACTTTACTGATGAAAAAAAAAGAACTTAGAAAGGTCAAGTGATTTACCCAAGGTCACTCAGTTTGTCAGAAAAGTGAGCTGTAAGTGGAACCCATGGATGGGACTCTGAAAACCATGCATTTTCCTCAAGGTTATACCTTTTCGCCCCTGTTGATATAAAGAAGTAATGATCACAAGCAACGTTGATCTATGCAGACTTTCTTCCGAAAGGCATTTTGGATTTTGGACTTAAGAAAGACACTGGTCAATGGCTCTTTGTCTTCCTCCTCCAACCACGGTGCAAATCAGGTTTAGAACCCCCAAGAGTTTGAAAGGGTGGGCTCGGCCAGCATCTGGAGCCCTGAGGGCAGCGCAGCAACGGGGAGAGGGAGGTGGTTGTGGGGGCGGGGCGGGGCGGGGTGGGAGGGAGGCCCTGCTTGTCTCAGACTCTGGGATTTCCTGAAAGGATCTTTGACGTTGAGCTCGCAGTTCTGTGGCCTCTGGTGACAACTCGTGGGGTTACTGAGCAGATGACCAGGAAATAGAAAATTCACAGCATCCACTTGTTATCATCAGAGGTATGAGGAAGGCAGGGAAATCCCTCAAAATGAGGGCGTTTACAGAGGACTTTTTATTCCTATATATAATACAGAAAGTCGTTCAGTCGTGTCCGACTCTTTGCGACCCCACAGACTATACAGTCCATGGAATTCTCCAGGCCAGAACTCCAGAGTGGGTAGCCTTTCCCTTCTCCAGGGGATCCTCCCAACCCAGGGATCGAACCCAGGTCTCCTGCATTGCAGGTGGATTCTTTACCAGCTGGGCCACAAGGGAAGCCCAATAGATCAACATTTTACTCCTAACAAACAAGCAAACGTCTCCTGGGGGGAGGGGACAGGGAAAGAGTTTAAACACCGCCTCCCCTGCCCTTTTTAAGCACTTTTGACAAAGCCGGGTGTGTCTCCCACGCCAGGCGCTAACGTGTTTTCACAGTAAATGCTGCTTCTGGCTGCGGGTCTGGGCGTCTGCAGCCTCAGGGTTCCAACGCTCCATCGCCTCCAGTGGTCTCTGTGGGCCTGGAAAGAAAACTGCTCGCAACCCGCCCCCACCCATCCCGTCCCCCAGGCGACGCCCCTCAGTGTCCAGAGGAGAAACCCAGGGGAAAGTGAAAGGATTCGCCCCAAGGCTCCGTGCACGCTGGCCACCACCTCAACTACGATAATTGTTTTCCAATTGGAGGCAGGTTGGAAAAGGACCCTCCGAATCGCGCGATCTGCGACCCCTCGGGGGACCCTAAATTCCCCACGCGGCAAGTCCCGGGGGGACGGTCCCCCCGCGAGCCCCGCCTTTCCAAACCCACACTTTCTTTGCTGGGTCAGAGGCACCCACATTGCTTGACAGCCGCAGCTCAGCAGGTCTGGCACACTTAGATCTTAAGAACCCCCGGGGGGGGGGGGCTTCCCTAAGACACAGCCTCGCGGCGGTCCATCCCCGAACGGCCCCAGCCCGGGAAGGGGAAGGGGGGTGGCACGTCACCCCTTCTCTCGTGAAGCTTCCAGTCTGGCCAGAGTCAGTGGGACGTCAGTCTAGAGTCATCTAGTGCTGGAATCCGAGCTCCTCCTCTGGGGAGCTCTGGGGAGTGGGATTGCCTGGGGAGCAGCTCTCACCCAGGGCTTGGTGGTCTGCTCTGGGCCAGCAACGCCCTCGTGGACGCCACTCATCATTCTGGTTTGTCCCCAACAATGTGGACGGGGTGGTTCCCAGAGTTGAGTTGCAGCTCACTCATGCTTCCATTGCAGTCAGAGAGGAACAGCTCGATTACACTGGCGGACCCCCAGGTGGCGCTAGTGGTAAAGAGCCAGTGCAGGAGAGGTTAAGAGACGCAGGTTCGATCCCCGGGTGGGGAAGATCCCCTGGAGGAGGGCATGGCAACCCACTCCAGTACTCTTGCCTGGAGAATCCCATGGACAGAGGAGACTGGTGAACCCCAGTTCTTAGGGTCGCAAAAAGTCAGGCAGGACTGAAGTGACTGAGCGCACGGATTAGGTTGGACCAGCACCCACCCAAGGTCAGGTCCCAGCCAGCTCCTTTCGCAAGACCGGATGTCCCCGGTCACCTCGAGGGCCACCGGCTCTACCAAGGTAGGACGCGCCTGTTTCCCTGGGCTGGGGCAGTTCTCTGCAAAGCAGAAGTTCTGCAAGGAAGCCTTCATACCAGGGCCGGCAGGTTCTGATACTCCAGGCCAAAGTCTCTCCAACCTCACCTTTCCCTCGGGACAAAGATGCGAGTCTGTCTGGGGAGGGCTTGAGAGGCCTTGCTTACCCAAGAATTGTGTCACCTTGCGTTTCCCTCGCTGGGCAAGAGGGGCCAGAGATACACTGAGATGCTCCCATGGTGAGCGTGCTCGCATCGCTGTTGGCGGCCACCCCACCAGACAGTCTTCCCGGGGTGGGCGCTCTAAACTGGCTGCCCTTCTTTCTCGTGGACTGGAGGTTGTTGTCGAGGATGTCGGAAGTAGTTATTTACGCAGGCGTCAGAAAAAGATTGAAAAAAAAAACACGACTTTTGACCTATTCCAGTTTATTTTCTGAACGCTTCAGCCAATTCCACGCTCTTCGGTAACTTACATATCTGCAGGAAAATTTAACTCTTAAAAAAAGTGCTTCCAGAGCAGGGGTGGGAGGCCTCCAACCCAGCCACCCCACCCTCCAGCTCGGGAGCGCGACTCCAGAATTATTGCTAAATTTAATTTTCAGAGGAAAGCAAAAGTGATTTCTGATGGGCTTTTCGAGTGGCAGGGGCGGAGAAACGAAGCAGAGCCCGCGCTTCAGCGGTGTGTTCTGTCTCCCCCCAGAGCTGGCCTAGCCTGGCCGCGGAGACTTTCTGGGGAAAGAGTGAAGGGGTGGGGTGGGAATCTAGATTTCTTCTGAAGAGTAGACACGTGCTCCGAGAAAAGTATTCCGGTTTCTCGAAAGCACCAAAAAGTGGGAATGGAGGAGGCGCTGGACATGGTTTTCAAGGATGCGGATTTTCAAGGTTTTGAGAGGTTGGGATGGGTCGTGGAGTGGGGGGGCTTCCCCCACCCAGGCGCGCGAGGACAAGGATCTTCCATGCTGTTCCTCCGGGGACCCGTGTTGTCGAGTCCGAGAAACCAGTCCTGAAAATCTTGACATTTTACGCCTTTGCAGACTGCACGCGGGAAGTGCGCGCGGCGGGCAGGCACGCTTCAGGTCAGGTCAAGGGCAGGCGGTGCCCGGCGCGCCCAGGAACGCGACGCCGAGCTGCGGGCAGGCGGAGGCGGGAGGGCCGGGCAGTAGTCTGCTCATGGGCCGGGGGCGCGAGACCCCCTCCGCTGCTGCCCGCGGGCGCAGGGGGCGCACGGCCCCATGACGCTGAGCCTGGATAAAATATGCCGGGACTGCGCTTCTCAGGCTCGTCAAGGCTGCGGGAACCTCCCCGAGCCATCATCTTTCGTAATTGCAACCGTCAATCAAGGCTTTAAGACAAAGTCAGAACCGGGAAGGGTGAGCCTGGAGACCGGCCCCGTAGGACGGGAGATAGAGCGTGGGGGACGCGGGGGGGAAAAGGGAGCGAAGTCTGCAGGGGAGCGGAGAGCAAGTTGAGTATGTTGGGGGTGGCTGGAGCCGGAGCCGTCTCACTAGGCCTCCGGTCCCCACCAGTTAACTGCCCCGCAGCCGGGGTGGCTTCCCCGGGGCTCTCTACCCGGAGGCCGCAGAGGCGAGATGTCCCGCGCCGAGGGTGGGAGGCGTCCGCCCGCGGGCCCGGGCTTTGTGATTCCAAGGCGGTGGGTGTATACTTCCGAGAGCGCAGACCCCCCCCCCCCGGGCCTGGACAAGTAGACCACCCCGGCCCTGCCCCTCAGCCCCACCTCCTCGCCCTTCCTGGCGTCCGCGCGCCACCCCCACCCGCCCCCGCCTCGCGCTGCGGCCTCTGCCACCTGGAACCATCCCCAGGTAACCTTCCCGGCACCACGGGCGGGTTGGGCGCCTCCTCCCGGCGCTCTGCTTCCTCCAGGGTGTTCGGGGAGACGCCCAGGCCCATCCCAGGTCACAGGGCGAGCGGGTCCCCGGCTCCGGCGGGGCCCCCCTGCCCCGCGGAATTGAAGGGGCAAGGACCGGAGGGAGTGTGGGGAGGGGGAGGGGTGCGCCCGGAGCCGGCCTGCCGCCTCTCCCTCGGCGCCTGCTGCCCAGATCCCACGCGGAGCGCCCGGGAAAGATGATCGGCCCTCGGGTCTCTCCCGCGGGAGGTTTCCCGCCTCGTCCACCAAAGGCGGGGTTTCCACGTCCCCCGGAGGGATCGGCATAGCTCTGGCCCTCGGGACAGCCCTCTCCCGCCCCGTTCCTGGAACAAGCCCTCGGGCCGGGGGTTCTCGGGAAGGGAAGTTTTCTCCAGGTCTGAGGCCTCCTTCGCATTCGGTGCCCCCTGGGCTCGCAGCCGACCCGGCAGAGCCATAGCCTGGACTCGAGCTTCAAAGCAAGGCGAAACCTTTCCGCTGTTACACGCCTGCGCGTTCTTTGAAGACCGATTTAAAAAAACCCTGACCCGGGCCCCTTTTCTCACACCGTCGCCGCTCCCGTTCGTGAGACAAATGGGTGCCAGGTAGCTCTCTGTAACCCTCATGCCAGGCCTTTGGGGAGCGATGAGAGGGGAGGGTGGCCTCCACACCTGTGTGGCCTCAACAGGCCCTCTCTGGGCTGAGGCTGGGCTCTGAACTGCGGCCAGGTCAGGCACTCCTCAAGTGCGGGCAGAGACGGGCCACACTGCAACCCGCGGTCCTGTTAGACGCTCTGCACCCTTCTCTCAACCCTCCCAACCTCTTCCTCCTGCTCCAGCAACCGGCGGGCCTTCCCTCCCGCAATGGGGGGAGCACTAGAGCCCCCCTCCAGCTGCCAGCCTGGTATTGGTAAGGAGGGTCAAAGTGCCCCAGATGCTCTCTGCAGTGGGAGGGCTTCGTAATAAACATCGTGAAAGTTCATCTGAATCCACAGGCAAGGTGCTAGCATTGATTTGAGCCCTTTCTGAGCTTCCTTCACAACGATGCTTAAAACAACCAGGCAATACTGAAAATGGACTGACTGTATGTGATATTGTCACCAAAATCTGAGCATCAGAAGGGTCACTGCAACCCACTCCCCTTTACCATCTAAGGGGCGGCCTTCTCACCACATTTAAAGGTTTTCATGAAACCTACAGATGCTACTAAAACTGAGGTCTGTATGACTTCAATTCTGAGTACTGTAAGTTATGCAGCAAAATGACAGGTCAGTTCTGAGAGGCAGCAGTGTGTGAATGGCCAGGCTTGGGGATGTGGTGAGCAACCCATTTCATTCAAAAGTGTAGATTATGCATGGCAGTGATTGGAGTACTTTTCAATTCATCAAATACTGGACTGGCCAGTTGAGTGTGTGATCTCTATGCCATTCACATAGAACAAATTCAGAGCCTTTGAGATTCAAATTCACCCCCTTGTGGGTGGACTCTCAGCAGATACTGAATATGAGGCGTTTCACATGCAGTCAGGAGGCTGGGGATAGAGTGTTTTCATCTTGTTGAGATGAGATCTGAAAACTTTGAAGATGGGGCTGGGCTGGTGTGGAAGAGCTTGCATAACAGATGGTTCTTTAAAACTTTTTTTCAAGTGCTGGGCCTCTGGCCTCAAGTGGCCCGTCCCACCCCAGAGACCTGGGGATGGAAGAGGAAGCCGGCGCTGCTCTTTGCATTCAGTATGGAAACACGGCTCACTAACATTTTAGGAAGTCTGTCGCCAGTCTGATCTGGGGGCTCGAGGAGGCGGGTGGTGTTTATAAGTGAGCGAAGGAGCTGGAGGAGAATGGGGGGCTGGGGAGGGCCGTTCGGATTGCCGGCAATTGCGCCAACTCTCAGCAACGCGGCTGTTCCCTCCTGAGCAGGTGGACCGCGCCGCTAGGCCCCTCTGGGGGTGGGGGGGCTGTGGACTAGTTGCCGAGGGGAATGGGGCCCGGAGACCCTGGAGCGCAGACCAGCTCTTCTTTTCTCTCCTGGTTTGTTGAAACGCGTTCAACTCCCCCTCACCTAGCACGCACGGTGGGCGCACCCCCGCGGGCTTCCCCTCTTCGCGCCGACACCTCCAACCAGCTTCTCCTCGGCCGCCGCGCTCAGGCAGAGGTCGCCTCTCAGCCGTTCTAAGACCCGCCGCGCGCACATCCCCCGCCAGGGGCCGGGCGGTGTGGGAGGGGGCGAGGCGGGGTGAAGAGGTTGGGGCGGCGAGGGGCCGGGAAGCCTGGGCCTCGTCCTCATTGGCTGGCGCCTGGGGTCCGACCCGAGTCCGGAACCCGCGTCCCCATCCCCGGCCCTCACCCTCATCCCGGCCTCCCCCGACCCGGTCCTCCTCCCCTCCCTCTCCCCCACCCCCAGCCTCGCCGCCTCGGGGCTGCAGAGGACCGCTCCCGGACGGGAGTGGACGAGGCGGCGGAGGGAGGCTGGAACTTCCAGCTCCACGCCTGACAGTGAGCGGGAGGGAGGCAGGCACGGGCGAGGGGCGGAGGAGAGGAGACGGAGGCCAGAGACCGCGCGAGCGGGAGACCCTGCGGATCCCTAGCGGAGGGCAGCGGAGGGCGGGGCGCGGGTCGCCGAGCCGAGCCGTCTGGGAGCCGCGGCGGCGGCAGCAGCAGCAGCAGCAGCAGCAGCTCGGCCGCCGCCTCCGCTGCGCGCCCGGAGCTCGGCCGGACGCGCCCCCGCGCCCCCGGCAGCTGCGCCCTCGCCGAGCTGGGCCCCCGCGCCCGGACGCAGTCTTCGCTCGGTGCCCGCCGCTTCCTCCTCGCGGTTCAGGGGCGGCTGAGGAGCAGCGAGCCTGGACGGGGCTCCGGGGTCCTGACGGCAGCCCCGGAGGCGACGGGGACGCGCTCCAGCGCGCCAGCGAGAGAGCAGCCTGCCGGCCGCCCCCTCCTTCTTCCCGGCGGAGTTGAAGCCGTGCCGCCCGCGTTCAGGTGCAGGGCTTCCGGACGGACACGGACCCCCTGCCCCCGCCCGCGGCCGCCTTGTCATGCTGCCCAAAGTGGAGACGGAAGCCCTGGGACTGGCTCGGTCGCATGGGGACCAGGGGCAGATGCCGGAAAACATGCAAGGTAAGGAGGCGCTCGCGGCGCGCGGCTCCCCCGCCCCCGGCTCGCCCCGCGGGCTGCAGCCGCCGGCCCCGCGCGGGCGCTGGAGTGGCCGCCCGGCGCTCGCCGCCGCGGGGCTGCGGGGCTGCGGGGCGGTGCGCGGGCGTCGGGCCCCCTCCCCAGGGGAAGGCGTAAAAGTTTATGGCTCTTGAACAATGCGGGGCGGGGATTTTCCGAGCAATGCCTAATTGGCCGCTTCTAATTAAGAAGAGCGGCTTCGAGCTCCGGCGACCGGAGCCGGGGCAGTTTCTGTGTAGAGATCTAATTATTCCGACGATCTTTCTAAGAAATGGAACTTCTCTCGGGAATCCCGAGCAGGTTCCCGGTCACTCGAATCGGGGGAACTTGAACCAGTTCTCTTGAGTGCAGAAGAACCCTCTGCCTGGGAAAGTCAGCTGCAGAAAGCGCAGAACCTCGGGAAGAGCTGACTTAGCGGTGTCAGGACGCCCGGGCACCCTGCAACCCCGGCGCACCCGGGGAGTCGGCTGGCGTTGGAACAACTTCTTAAAACGGCTGGCAGAACTGGAAAGAACCAGTTGTCTCCAGCGCACCCTCCAGCCGGGCAATGCGGAGTGAGTGCAGGGCTGGGGCGGCGGCTTAGCTTCCAGCCTCTTCGGTCGGATACCTGGGAATCTGGAAGTCCCGCTTGTTTCCCCAGCTTTTGATTGCTGACAACAAGCGCGAGGCGGAATGACAAACCCCGTAGGCTGTATTTTCGCCCCGTTCCAAAAGAAGCGATTCTAGACCTTGGCCGTGTTAAGTAAGCCCTTCAGAAGTTTATCGCAGTTGCTCGGGGCCAGGGAGGGAACAATGCTAGGAAAAGTCTCCGCTGCCCTTCCATCCTCGCCCCCGCCAGAGCGCAGGATGTGCGGGCCGGCGGGCCTGTGATCCCGAGCGCTTCCTGCCGTCCCCTCGAGCGAACTTGAAAGGGCCGGGGACGCGCCGAGAGCAGAGTTCAGGGCTGGCGCCCGCGGCGGTGCGGGAGAGGCGGCGCTGGGCCCGGGGCCTGAGGTCGCCCCGCTGTTTGGAGACGAGGGGGCGGCGGGAGGCCGTGCGTCTCCGCCGGTGGGGTCGGTCAAAGCTGGAGGATCCTGGGGTCTCGCCCAGCCTCCAGGGAGGGCCGTGGAAGTCCCCGGGGAGCGAGACCCTAGAGTCTAACCTGTAGGCTGGCTGCCCTGGGGAGGACCCGGTTGGCCCAAAGAGGCTTTCCCGCCAGGCACTTGGGATTCCGCGAAGCGGAATTTTCCAGGGGAAGCGGCCCCGGGGCGCCGCATCGGGCCCCTCGGCCGCCACTGCCGAGAACTGTCCCTTGGGCGCCATCGGAGCCGGCGAGATGCTGGCGTCCAAGGGAAAGCTTCGGCTTCTTCCCGCGCGCGACTCTGAGCGCCTCGGGAAAAGAAGCGCAGGGGGAAGTTGGAGCAGGAAGTCGGGTGGGGGAGACGGGAGGGAGATAGCACTGCGGTACTTTGTAAAATTCGAGAGGGCCGTTCCTGCCTGGACCCAGCGTTCCTGACCGGCCTTCCCTGGTGCCTGGGCCTCTGGGATGTCGCCGACTGCTTGCTCAGCCCCGGGGTGGAATGCTGGTGGGAAGCGCCCGGCGCGGCTTCCTCCAGGCGACGCGGCCTGCGGCCCGAGGGGAGCCCCTGGGGACGCGGACCCCACGCCCTGGCCTGGGCCGCGCTGCGGTCCGAACCGTGGCGGGTGTGGGAGAGGTGCAGAAAAGGTTGGGGTACTCGTCCACGTGCCTGCGCGGCCTCTGCGGTCCCAGGCGCCGGCGTCCCCCTCTGCTTTCTCAAGACCGGGACTTCATGGCTCGGATGCATTGGATTCTCCGAAGACTCACTCGAGCTACAGCACGTGGGCGCCTCTGAAAGATGCCGGGTCTCACCTCACGGCGTCGGTCTCCCCACGCGGCCTCGGTCTTGGGATTTTCCAAAAGGGTCCCCAGCCCCGGTCTTTAGGATGTCGGGTCCCGAGGTTCGCACCGGGTCCCTTATCTCCCCGCACCTCTCGGGGGCTAAGTGAAAAGTTTACTTTGCTGGGCAAAGGGGGAAGGAGAAGCACACGCTTGGTCAAGCACAGTTTTTCCCCTGTCCGAAAACACGCCTGGAAGCAACAGTCACGACCTTTCAGGAGGGTATGAACAACCTTCTGGATTCCTCAGCCTCAGGCAAACCCCCAGGCTCCCCAAACGCGAGCGGGGACATCCCTTGGCCCCGCCGAGAGGACTGCGGTCTGCGTGTCTATTTCTATTCCTCGGAGCTCAGACGCCTGCCTCGGCTTTTCTCATCTTTTCCTGGGATCCCCCTTCCCCAAACTCGGGTAACTCATCCCGATCTACGCCCCAGCCCAGGACTCCAAGTCTGGAGAGAGGCTACCGGTAGGGGGGTCAGTCGAGAAGCGCGGCTAGGGAGCCCCCCACCCTAAAGGCCCTTTCCAGAGGCCCCCACAATCCGTAAAGAAAACAGGACTGTATTAAACAAAAAAAAAAATCAGAACTCTTTGGCCAGGAGGTCACAGTGGTGCTGGAGTGTCCTGGCACTTTGGGGATGGGTGGTTGGCCTGTTTCTCCCTTTCCTTTTCGGTAAACAAATCAGAGGAAACTCCTGCCGGCTCTCAATACAACCCCCCCCCCCCCCCCGCCCCCGCCCAGCCCCGCCCCGCCCCCTGAAAATGCCACTGATTAACTTAAAACAAACTTGACTGGGGCGTTTGTGCGCCTGTGGGTATCCCAAAGTTGAGCAAGGGGCGAGAGGCAAGTGCGCCCCGGGGTTCGCGGGAGGTGCTCGGAGCCTTCGGGCGGCGGCCGGGCCGCGCGGACCTGCTCTCGGCGTCCACCCCCCGCTCCCCCGCCCCGAGGCCCGCGCTGCGAGGCTCCCCGGGGGTGGACCGAGTCTCCGGGAGGGGCCGGATCAGGTATTACCTGGGTCTCCGGGCCTGCGCCCCTCCTGCGCAGTTTTTCTTGGTCTTGGAGCTGCGAAGACGCCTTCCCGGGACTGCGTCCGGAGCTGGACGGTTACCCGATCCCTGCAGGGAGCCGCGCAAAGCTGCCGCCTGATTTCTGTTTAACAGGGGAGCTCGAGGTGTTTATATTTTGCAGTGATGATCGGAAACATGTGAAGTTCATTAAAGGACTTCAATACTTCGCTACGAAACCAAACTCTCGTGTGTATCTTTTGCTTTCCTTCTTTTTTTCTTTCCCTTTCCGTCCGTGCTCCCTCCCCTTTTTTTCTAGTAATTCTTACAGTAGATTTTCAAAAGTGCAGAGATCAAAGCCCAACCAGTCCATAACTGGGTGTTTGGATTAATCTAACAGCTCTGCACGCTGGGAGCCTCGGGCTGTGGCTGGAACAGTGCTGCTGACAAAGTGTCCGGGGCTCCCAGTTCCTGGTGGAGGTTCGGCGTTGCTTTCACCCAGACACTCTTAAGGCTCGGTGAACTTTGGGCAAACCCGGTTCCAGTGCGAGGATGACGCTGTGTGCTTCTTTCTCTTCCCTAGGAAAAGGTGATGTTTTGGAACTTATCAGCAAGGCGATTTAAAAGGAATTCTAAGTTCTTCCTTTATGCAATTCGTGTTTCTTTTCTGGATCTCTTTTTTGCAGAGTTAGGAGACTTGTGTTCAACAGTGGTCAGCTTAAGAATGTTTAACAAAAGAATTTAGAATTATTTTTAAATTAAAATAATGTAAAGTGCTTACTCATTGATGCCAAAAGAGGTTTTGCTTTGACTGTAAAAATAACTCTCTGCAGTCCACCTGTGAGATATTTTTATTTTGTTTTACCTGGTGATGTTTGCCCTCCAGTCACCAAAACGCTTCCTATTGCAGGAAATGGCAACCCAACTCCAGTGTTCTTGCCTGGAGAATCCCAGGGACCGGGGGAGCCTGGTGGGCTGCCGTCTATGGGGTCACACAGAGTCAGACACGACTGAAGTGATTTAGCTTAGCTTATTGCAGGATTGAAACCTACCTAGTAAATTAACTGGATGTGTGCATCCCTCTTCTTGTTTCAGTGTCCCCGTTTAAAATGGTGAATTACTCCTATGATGAAGATCTGGAAGAACTCTGTCCCGTGTGCGGAGATAAAGTGTCTGGGTACCATTATGGGCTCCTCACCTGTGAAAGCTGCAAGGTTTGCTCCCACGTTGCTACCTGAGAAATATAATGTTCAAAACCAAAATAAACCACTGGACTACTTCTTCAAGCTAAATGTAGGCTGTCTTTTTTGGACTCAAAAATGAGAGAGGGAAAGAGTGAGTCTTAGTGAGATGATTCTTAGAAATATGTGTCTGATTTAATCCACAAAGCAAAGAAATTTATGCTGTTTAGAAAACTTTGCCAGTATCATGACTTTAAAATAGTTTATTGTAGGAAAGTGATGTAGCTGTAGAAAGGCTTCTATTTCTAACAGTCCAGAATATTGATTTTGCTTGACTTATATATATTTAAAGCAGCGTTGTTCTTGAGAGCCAACATGACAAAGTGTTTCCCAAATACATTTTAACTTCAGAGTATTCTGTGCTACACAGCCAAACATTTTTTATCCACAGATATAAAAGTCTAAATTCCCAACTGCATGATTTCATCCTGATTTATTCCAAAAATAATTTTTAAGGCTTTTGGAATTTATATCAGAAAGAATAAGAAGCCAGATCTTATGTTTATAATATGAGTAATTTAAGTATATGGTGACTTATTTAAATACAAGAGTTTTTAGTATGTGAGATATACTGTATTATTACTAACAACATCAACTATACAGTAAGGACTTATCTCAGACTTTCTTCATATACTGTCAGTAAATTTAATACTCCTTATTTTTCAACATTTTTAAAAGTAGAAAACTCAGTACAATTACTAAACCACTGCCAAGAAAATCTCCTCTCTTTTTTTTATAACAAAGTAAGATGGTTTCACTTTGTGGTCAGTAGGGCAAACAAAGAATATACCATCCAAGCAGTAACTGTGTTATAAAGCTACAGATTTTATTTCTGATTAATTCTTTTGGATGAAATATAAGGAAGGCATACACTCTGCTAAAATCCAGTTCTCTGTTCTACATGCTTTTTTCCCTCATAAGTTTCACCTTTTTCTTTGCAGTTCCCCAACTTGAATGTATTCCAATGGAATTATGAACATTTTCCACATTTTTCCATTTTATTCTTTAAATGCTTTTGCTTTTAACTCTTTAGTGCTGATGTTTATAAAACATCTGAAGTGTTTTCTTATTTCATTTTTTCTATTGGTATTTTACTGTAGTTTGCCACCAAAATTATATCAGACTACTTAAAAATAATTCAGCTCTCTAAAACTGCCTTGTCTGGAACATGAAGGTTAATAAGAAAAAAAAAAATTACGGGTCAGTATAGCATGTATTTTCCTCTGAATGTTGAGATAAGACGGTGTGTAGACAAAGCTCTCCAAGATTTGATGTGATTCTTGTGAAATATAACTCTGATGTCAGAAAAATCTCTACCCTGGTTTTGAAGGGTTGATCTTGTTAAAACGTGGAATAAGCCACAGAACCACATAAGGACTCAAGTGGTGCAATGAAAAGATTTACTAGTGATTTCCTTAAAATGAAACAATAGAAGAGACGGGTATTAGCTTTATAAGATATCTTACTGTTTTCTCTTATAGGGCTTTTTTAAGCGAACAGTCCAAAATAATAAAAGGTACACGTGTATAGAAAACCAGAACTGCCAAATTGACAAAACACAGAGAAAGCGTTGTCCTTACTGTCGATTTCAAAAATGTCTCAGTGTTGGAATGAAGCTAGAAGGTAAGTTTTTTCTAAAGACTGCTGCCTGTTAAAATTCTCCAAGGACATAGGATTTAAGACAACATTGTACTTATAACGTGGTAACAGTATTTTCCTAGTCTTTTAACACTATTGACAATAATGTCCTTTTATGTTTTGTCAGCAGTATAGTCTGAGTCTCATTTAAAGACTGGTGAAATCTACTAGGAAAAAATTTTTTAATGTTGGCGTTTCGCCTCCCCACCTCATTTTTTAGTTTGAGAAGCAGATGCATTTCATAGGGTAGATGAAAGCAAGACCAATGTGATTCAGCTGAGAACAAGTAAAAATAATCTGCCAAAATATTTTTAAAAGTCCTTTAAAGGTTTCAAATCAGGATGCCCTAGTAAAAAAGTTTGATTTTAATCTTTTTAAATAGGTTAACTTGTCTTAATTGTTACTGTTAGTTTCATGATTCCTGAATAAGAGTTAAAACCTTTACTTGTAAAGAGATTTTTCTCATGGAGAGTGTCATTTTTGATTGTGTAGGAAAGCACATTTTTTTAAGAAGATGACTGAGCCTGCAAAATTAAAAAAAATTTTTTTGAGAATCAGGAAACATGAAAACTAACGAAGTGTCATGTCGGTAGCAGTGGTTTGCCGAGAACAAGAGTGTGTTCCCCCAAAGCCACATTAAGCTTTATGTTGGAAAAGCAGGATCTGCGCTTCTGCTGTGCAGACTAGAGGAAGTGAAGTTAATATGTGACGGCTGTAAATAACCTGTAGTTCATGAATGTCACGGTGTCTGGCTGTTTTTCAGTCTCGGACCTACTGGCTTTCCACAGATCGCATATACTGTAAATAAAGTAATACGAAGGGATACAGAGCCCGGAGATGTGCCGGACGCGGGGCCCATTCCATTTGATCAGTGAGACACAGACTAGCTGTCTGTGGGGCTTTTCTGTTGCATGGCACTCGGACTTGATGGAAATACTCAACAGATTTCAAATACTCTGCAGAAATTGCTGATAGATTCCTTCCCAATAGAAGTAGCCTCGTGGGTTATCAGGGGACTGTGTGTGATGAGATTGAGAAAAGACGTAACTGCTTTTTTCATTACCAATCACTTTATTATTTTCCAAACAGCAAAACAGTGTGGTAGATGCTTACAACAGTATGAGACTCAGAAGATAAAATGTTAAAAATTAAATGTGATCGCATATGGTGTCGTTGATTAAAAAAAGGGAAAGGCTGCCTTTCTTTACCTTAAAAAGTGTGCTTTCTTAATAGGAAGTCACTTGCGGTGCGTGCTCATACTTTGTTCACAGTGAGATGAAACAATCGAATATTCAATAAATGATCGTCCAGATGAAAAACTCTTCATTATCTTGTGTGGTATTCTGGGTGCCTAGCATTCACAATAAATTTTTAATGCTGTACTAATCCTAAGATAAAAAGCTCCAGAACTTAACCTCCAGCAATTTCGCCGTGTCACAAGCTGTCAGAGGTCGCTGTGTCTGGTCTAATTGCCATTGGTCACTATGAGCCAGCAGAGACCCACTACAGACATTGCTAGACGGGGCCCCGGACGCCACCCAGTATTGTGATGGTGGGCCATTTTGACAGCTTCGGAAATGAATCTGCTCTAGTTAGGTCCAGTTCTGCTTAATTGAAAACAATAACCAGTGGCTACCTGGTGCGTAGCCATCAAATCTGGGTGAGGATGGTTTCCCAAGAAGAGCATGTACCTAGCAGTTTTGCAGCAAATTAGCCAAAAAGACTTTGAGAGAGGAAGCTGTCCTCAGGAGAAATAGTCACAATTTGATCCAGTAATGGCCCCTTTGATTTGGTGGGGGGGGGGGGTGCACCCTCTGAGCAGTTTGCATTTCCATAAAGAGAAGCCCAGCCTCGCTGGCAGGACAGAATCTGATCCTCGTCCTTAGCAGCACAGAGCATCCCCCATGGGTAGCAAAGACTAGGAGTCTCTTCAGCCCACCAAAGGGTTAATGTGTCCCCACATAGCTGAAATATTTTTTTATGACAAACACACTTGGAGGAAAGAATTCATAAATAAAGAGGACATGGCTTTTTTGGGACTCTTTGAGAGCTATTGTGGTGAAAACAAGCACACACAGACCATTTCTGGTCCATTTTGAGCCTAACTATCCAGAGATCTGGACAGTGCTCAGGATTTACATCTTATTTATACCCTTACTTCCTTTTTTTTTTTTTTTTTTTTTCATGCCCACACCAACAGCGGTAAGGGCAGACCGAATGCGCGGAGGAAGGAATAAGTTCGGGCCCATGTACAAGAGGGACAGGGCCCTGAAGCAGCAGAAAAAAGCCCTCATCCGGGCCAACGGACTGAAGCTGGAAGCCATGTCTCAGGTGATCCAAGCCATGCCCCCCGAGCTGAGCATCTCCTCTGCGATTCAGAACATCCACTCTGCCTCCAAAGGCCTACCTCTGAACCACGCTGCCTTGCCTCCCGCCGACTACGACCGGAGCCCCTTCGTGACCTCCCCCATCAGCATGACCATGCCCCCTCACGGCAGCCTGCCCGGCTACCAGACCTACAGCCACTTCCCCGGCCGCGCTATTAAGTCCGAGTACCCCGACCCCTACACCAGCTCCCCGGAGTCCATCATGGGCTACTCCTACGTGGATAGTTACCAGACCAGCTCCCCGGCCAGCATCCCCCACCTCATCCTGGAACTGCTCAAGTGCGAGCCCGACGAGCCCCAGGTGCAGGCCAAGATCATGGCCTACTTGCAGCAGGAGCAGGCCAACCGCAGCAAGCACGAGCGGCTCAGCACGTTCGGGCTCATGTGCAAGATGGCAGACCAGACGCTCTTCTCCATCGTGGAGTGGGCGCGCAGCAGCGTCTTCTTCAGGGAGCTCAAGGTACGTGCCGGCCGCCGGGGCGCAGGGCCCCGCTTCCCTCCGCGCCGCCCGGCTCGGTGCCCGCCGCGCAGGGCCTGGGTGCCGCGCGCGCGCTGTCCCTCCTTCCTCGTAAAGCGCTGTTTTAGACCTTGCCTTCGGGACTGCCGCAGCTTCCCTCTACGGGCCTGTATTTTCTGCAGCTCTTCGTTTAGGGGCGTGGCATTTAATGTCACACACGGTAAACCTAGTGGGATTTTTTTTTTTCCTGAACAGGAAAAATGCTCTTCCCTTTCCCTTATTATTACCTTATTCCCTCTACCTTGGTTTATGGCTGAAACATTGAAGCCAACGTGAAACAGAACAGAGTAAACTTTTGAAGAATTACCAAGTAAGGAGCTCTATTATAATGGTGCCAATTTAGGAGGAAAAAACGCCAGCGTTTCGTTGTGTTTAGACGCTAAAGAATCCAAATGGTACCGCTGGTTAAGAGTATCAAGTAGGTATTTACTGCCTGTTTACCTTGACATTAGGTTGGTAAACCTGTTGTTTTCGGAGCAGATTCCAATGGGATGTTTACTGCCTTTGGCTGGGGAATGGGCCCCGTGTGAGTGCTAGCCTGCTGGGCTGGGCCTTGGTTCTCACAATCTGTGTCTGTCGTTGATTTTAATGGATTGGTACATTGTAAACACAGTCCTTGTTTGTACAAGGATCTCTGTTTAACTACATAATTATTTTATTTCCTGAAGCTGAAGACTGAATTAATATGGCAAAGTCGTAACGAAGTTTGGGATCCTGGAGGTACTGCAGGACTACCAGTAGAAGCTTGGTGGTCAGTGGTTTCATTCTCTGGGTTACAGACAGAACTGAAGTCTGGGCTTGATTTCTAGTCTATCTGTTATAAAATCAATTTCTTCCTGTTACCGTGGTGGCTTCAGCCTTTGGGAGGAGATTTTAAAATCTCTGCAAGGAGGACAGTACAAAGCAGACTTTTCATTTAGAGGTTCTGTCTAAAGCTGTGTGCGTGTGGAGGGGCTGGCGTGTGGAAACCACGTGCAAATGGAAAGCTCGGCTTTCCATGGCCGCCTTCTCTCGGCACCGTGATCTGAAACAGAAGAGTTACCTGAGTGGGCCCAGGGGAGTCACTGGGCCGCCGTCGGGTCCAGCCCTGCTCCTGGGGCGCCTGTCCCGCATGTGCAGAGGGCTGATGGTGGGCAAGGTGCCCTGTTGGCTGCCAGACCAGACCCTCTGGCGTGGAACCACGCTGGGGTCATCAGGCGCTTATCATCAACAACAAGCAGCGCTTTCCTGATGGTGATCTTGGGTTCGCAGCTTTGTCCCTTAAGAGAACAAGTAGGGATTGAAAAATGAAAACGAAAATGATTGTTCCAGATGCAGCTGACAGGTTAGGAAACGCAGAAGGACGGAAGCCTCGCCTTCGCAGGGGACCCAGTTGGCGTTAGATCCTTGCTGCTTAGTAACTGTCTGTGTTGGGCAGGTTGTCCGTCTCTGAGCCTTAGTTTTCTAGTCTGTGAAATTACAGGTGTGGTGTTGTGGGGGAGGTGGAGGTATGTAGGGAATAACAATACCTCTATTGAGATATTTCAAGGAATAAACGAGACTGTATGGGCAAAGCCTCTAGTCCTGGGAACCCAGCATATAATATATACTTAGTAAATCGGTGCTATTTTAAAATTGTTCTTACTGTTTTATGACAAAATGTGGAGGCTTTACTTAATACTCATATGTTCAGGAAAAAAATGCACTTGTACTCTTTTTAGTTTGACATTGGAAAGCAGAATTACCATGTGCATGATAGAGAAGTAAAATTCTATAATAGTAATCCCTCACTTCCAGTTGAGGACCTCAAACTTGCCAGGTAGTACGTTGGGTGTAAGATGGATACAAGGTTGAATAAGACAAAATATTTGCTGTTGAAGAGAATTTCATAAATATCTACTTAAAAGAAACAACATGCTGAAGTTCGTTTCACAAAATCATGAGGAAAGAAATCAAGCGTATTATTTATATGAAAAAAGACAAAGTTGTGAAGTGAGTATAGAGAACCCCAGGTGGGGCTTGAAGAGTGCTAGGAAAACATGCTCTCCAAATTTCTCCTATCCTTTCCCTGTAGTTAAATTGCATGAGGTTCTTTTCTAGGGCATGAGATTTCATATTTGGTTAAAATATGAACATTTTGGGGAATGGGACATATTAAAGCATTCTGAGTCCTTTCAGTTCAGTTCAGTTCAGTTCAGTCGCTCAGTCGTTTCCAACTCTTTGCGACCCCATGAATCGTAGCACGCCAGGCCTCCCTGTCCATCACCAGCTCCTGGAGTTTACCCAAACTCATGTCCATCTGAGTCCTTTTACTGTTGTTTAAGGCATTTATCAGTCTCCTGTGAGAAAATGCTTTAAAGAAGAGAAAGGAACAGATGCAAATGCTGGCCTGGTTCCTGTAAAAGGCGGAGGTGACCCCAGGAGAGAAAGACGACTAGACCCTCTTCGCTGTTGGCCTTGGGCTTATATTTTTGAAAGAGGTATTACCCTTGAAGTATTTTTCAGAGGACTAAAAGTAGATTCCAGAATAACTTAGGGGTTGTTTAAATACAGAATCGAGAGGTGACCATTTGTTTCGGAAGAATTCCTTTTCCTTTGTTTATAAAGTCGCTTTGTGGAAACCAGACCAAGGCGTTTGAAGCCAGCGTGGAGACAGTGTGCACTGCCCGCTGTTTCTCCAGGGCAGAGGCTTGCAAACTTTTGAACTAAGGCCTGCAGTAGGAAACATATTCTACATTGGAACCTGGTGTACCAAACACACACACACACACACACACACACGCACGCACGCCTGCACGCACGCTCAACTGAGCCAGAGTTCCACGAGACAGGGCGTGCTTTTGTCTTGCCACGCATGCTGATACTTTCTATTCTGTTTTGCTTTAGTCGAATTTATTTCATGCTTTTAAAATAAAAAAATTCCTGGTCACGACCCCCTGAGTTGATTTCCTGACCCGCTAAGGAGGCAGGCCCAGCAGTCCAGGAGTGGTTGCTCCTGGGCAGGGGCGTGGTCCACCAGCCCCGGCCAGGAACACCTCCTGCACGAGGCCTCCCCCCACCACCCCCCTCACCCCGGCCTGGCCTCCAAGGCCCGCTGGAAACCTGCAGCCAGATCCTCCGCCTACCTTCCTGCAAACCTTGTGATTTTAAAATAGCGTTTGGGATGATTTAGATGCACGGCCCCTTCTTCACATTTGTCTTTTTCTTGTTAACTTCACCGTAAGTTACCCATCAGGCGGTGTGCTTATAGAGCAGATTGCTTATAGCTCCGCAACCCTGGAAAAGCGCACACGTTTGCTGCAGGAGAAGTAATAAGATAACCGGGCGAGTTTGCAAACGACCCCTTGCTCACTCTCACAGGACACGTCACACTCTCTGCATGGAGAAGAGGGGAATGCAGATTTCATTGGTTTACTGTCTAAGGGATCAAAAGGGCCAGAGGAAAGCTGGTGGGTCTTTTAGTTACATGATGCAAAAAAAAAGAAAAAGAAATGATATTCTGGTTCCCATTCAAAATATTGGAATGGGAAAGAGGACATTTTAACTCTCATACGTGCATCTTGAAAAACAGTCCATAAACTGCAAAAATAAAAAAATACAATATAGAAACCGTGCAACTTCAGAGCTAGGTGATGACCGGGGAAAAGAGAGTGCCTGTAAGTGAGCTGGTTTGTTTCCTCTATGAGGGGCAGTTCTGATTTCCATCCAAAGTCGTGGCATGGGAAAGGAGAACTAGCCGGGGTAGCTGTCTAGCCAGCACCGGTGTGTCCAGCGATCCTCGCGGCCCGGACACCACAGGCTTTCCAGAACGGGGCGAGATGGTGGGGGCCCTTGGATTGTAGCCCCTCCGTTACGTGTGGAGAAGCTGAGGCAGGGTGCCTGTGGCCTGTCTGAGATTATACAGCTGTCTACTGCAGGGAGGAACTGGGGGGCTAGCCATTCAGGTTAAAGAAGCTGTGCTTCTCCACAGCCCTGCGCCCCCCCCCCCCAGGACACACACACACATACACACGCACATGCACAGGCATGCACAGGCATGCACGCACACACACACATATGCACACACACACACACAAGCCCTGTAACCTTTGACTCCAGAAATCCACGCCTTTCCCAGGGAAGCTGCGGCGGACCTCCTGGTTATCTGAAGTCCATCACTACTGCCCAATTACTAAATCACTGATAATCAGCGAGATGGATTTTCTCTGAGTCCAGACCCGTCCCCGGGAGGGAGGGCGTCACTTTAGAAAGCGGCTACAATTCTCGCAGGGTTACGGGGGCCTCAGTGAGTGAAGTGCGTCTTCCTGCCAGCACTCCTGAGCCCTGGAGGAGGGTCCAGACCCCTCTGAGTGCCTCCCCTCTGCCCACTGCCCTCGGGAGGACAGACGGCCACGTGGGGCTCTGCCCTGCTGAAAAGTGGATAAAGGAAGTTACGTCCTGGTTCCGGCTGGGTGCCGGGTGCATCAGCCTGGGCTCCTTTCTGTGTGTTTGTGGAAACAGTCAGGAAGGGAGCTTAGGGTTGTAACCAGGTGGTAGATGGCCCTGAAGTACCCCAGTCTGACAGCATTTCTGGGGTCAAGGCATGCCTTCAGTATACCTTCGAATCTTTAAGCTCCACCTGTCTTACGGTGCCCTCTATGCTTGACTTTAACTTGTATTTTTGGAAATCAAGAATGAATTCCAGACCCTGCCTCCCAGCATCCCAGAAAGCGCTGTCGTCGCGAGTCAAGAAGAAGGTGCTCTTTTTCCTTCGCCCATTTTCCTCTCCTCTGTGTCTTGAGTGTCTCACAGACAGAAGAGCAGCGGGCAAGTGACTCCCACTTTGCTGAACAACTAATGAGTCTGCAGGTCTGTTTGATCGTCTAATGAGACCAGATGTCTTCCGAGGATTCTGGGAATAGATGGAGAAGAACTTACCCTCCGTGAATGATTCTTGTACATGGAGGAATAAAAAAAGTCTAAATTAATCCTGACTGAAACGCATAACTAGTGTTTCTGTGGAAAATAGGGCTCAGAGGCTCAGGGAGTTTGTGCCAAAGGAATTCAGCCACGCAGAAGCCAGTTTTCTCGAAAGCCAGCCGCCCTTTTTTTCTCTGCTCTGGTGCGGATGCTTTTTGAGCAGAGTTTTAATTTATTTATCGTTAACACCCTAGATCCCTTTTCCCAAGCCTCAGTTGACTTCTCTCAACCAACACAGGTCTGCAGTTTGCAGTTTGCTGGATCTGCCCCAGTTTGAAGCTGTGTTCTTTAGCGGACTTGCTTAGCCCTTCTTTTCTGTGTGTGTGTGTTTACCTGCCGTATCTGCCATCCTGCTCTCTTTAATGCCTCCCAGGTGGCTCAGTGGTGAAGGATCCGCCTGCCAATACAGAGATGCAACACAGAAGATGCGAGTTCTGTCCCTGGGTCTGGAGAAAGAAACGGCAACCCACTCCAGTATTCTAGCCTAGAGATGCCCATGGGCAGAGGAGCCTGGTGGGCTGCAGTCCATGGGGTCACAAAGAGTCAGACACAGCTGAGTGCACACACACCCCCCCACTGCTCCCTTTTGCCTCTGCCTGAGCTCTCAGGATCCTGTACCCAGAGTTATCATCTGTCACTTTACTTACCTGTATTTTAATTCTTTGGATGCAAAGTAGTTCCTCCTGGAAGCAGATGATCAACATCTAATGTGATTTCCCATAAAGAGGAGAGAAGTATTGCTATTCAAAGGCAAGTAAAAACATCTCTGACCATGAAACCTGTTTCTCAAAAAGAGATCAGAAGGTAATAAATGGACCTTCCGTAGGTTTACGAGGAAACCGGAAAACTGGCTTTTCTTCCACTGGGGGTGGGCATGGAAGTTTTCTGCTGCCTGTGAATTTGGAGGGAAGGTTGGAAGCTGCAGGTCTGCCTCTGTGACTCGGGGCTCTTCGGCATCAGACGTCTGCTTCTGTGGCTCCTCAGGGCAGAGCTGGCACAGAGCCTCCGGGCTGGTTGCTGGTGCTGAGATGTGGGTCTTTCTGGCTCTCCACGCTTGTCCAGGCTTGTGTGTTCCTGTACCCGTGTCGCTTACTGACTGAGGGATCTTCCCGTAGCCGTTGAAGTCTTCTTGGTCACTGTCTGCGGGGTGAATCAGCTCTCCCCTATCAATCAATACCTGTTTAAGGTGGAGGAGTTGTTCTTTGGCAGAAATGACCCCCCGACTGAGGAGTGCTAGGTCTTCCACCCTCTCGGTTCCTTAAGTCGCTAAGTCAGGTTGGACGCTTTTTCAACCCTGTGGACTATAGCCTACCAGGCTCCTCTCTGTGTAGGATTCTCCAGGCAAGAATATTGGAGTGGGTTGCCATTTCCCCCTCCAGGGAATCTTCCCGACCCAGGGATTGAACTTGCGTCTCCTGCATTGCAGTGGATTCTTTACCATGGAGCCACCAGGGAGGCCCTTACAAGTATCACGTTTGCTTTATTCAGTGAGGATGCAGCTACAGGCTGCGAGCTCGGTTAGACTCTGGGTTTCCGTGTGACCAGACGCGGGTAGTTACTGTGCAGTCGGCTGAAAGCCAGGGGATGTGCTGGGAGCCATGAGTGTGGCTTCATGCTGGGTTTGCCTGTTCACATACCCGACGCGCTTCCTGTTCCTGTTCATCTGTGTGTTACCTCCCGGGATGGTGGGGAGCGTGGGAGAGGCCCGCCACACCAGGGGCGCCGTGTTTAACTGGCTGGCTCGCGGCAGGCGTCAGGAA
This sequence comes from Oryx dammah, assembly GCF_014754425.2. Classification (NCBI taxonomy): domain Eukaryota; kingdom Metazoa; phylum Chordata; class Mammalia; order Artiodactyla; family Bovidae; genus Oryx; species Oryx dammah. The sequence goes on along the minus strand of NW_024070205.1, from coordinate 2,078,285 downwards.
TGCACGGTGAAGGTGGGCGGAAAACGGGCATCTCCCTTGCTCTGCTCACGGTCAGAGGGTGGAGGGAAGAGGCCCCTTTGATCGGGTGCTCGCCCTGCCTGCTGTAGGTCTGGGTGCCTCTCCTCAGGTGCCAGTCTGGTCCGCCCCTTTCCTCCTGGGGAGGGAGGGCGGGACAAGGTCGCCTCTTGCCCAGGAGGGGAAGCCCTGGACCCTTGCTGTCCTGTAAAGTGGTCATTCCGGAGGACACGCCCGACCATCCCTTCTGGATCCAGAGAGACACAGAGTTAACTGATTAATAGAAGTTTGCTAACTAGGCTTTTATTTTATAATTTTTCGAAGTTTATTCTGTTCCCGTTTAATTGATGTACAGCGTTGTGTTCATTTCTTCTGAACCGCAGGGTGGCCCCGTTATACACGTACATATTGTTTCTCATATTCTTTTCTATTTTGTTTTGTCTCGGGGGATTGAATACAGCTCCCTGTCCTGTAGAGTAGGACCCTGTTTGTCCAGCCTGTGTATAACAGTTCGCTCCTGCGAATCCCCACCCCCAGCCCCCGCCCGGGAACTCACGGGTCCATCCTGTGCGTCGGCGAGTTTGCTTCATTCCTGTCGAGTGTTAGCTTCTGCACCTCCGTGACGTCACATGGCATTTGTCTGTTTCACGTCACTTGGCGTGGTAATCTCTAGGTCCTCCACGCCGCTTCACATGGCATGATTTCGTTCTTTTTCCCAGCTGACTGGCACTCCACTGTATGCACGGCCCATGTCTGTGCCCACTCTTCTGTAAATGGGCGTCCAGGTTGTGTCCATGTCTTGGCTGTTTTAAATAGTGCTGCTGTGAATGTAGGGGTACGTGCATTTCTTGAATTACAGTTTTGTCTGAATATACGCCCAGGAGTGGGATTGCAGGTAGCTCTGTTTTTAGTGTTTTAAGGAACCTCTATACTGGTCTCCACAGTGGCCGTGCCAGTTTACATTCCCACCAGCGACAATGTAGGAAGGTCCCCTTTTTCTGCACACCCTCTCCAGCTCTTCTTATCTGTAGACTCTCTAAGGACGGCCATTCTGACTGGTGTCAGGTCTTGGCTCATTGTAGTTTTGCTAACTAGGTCTTTAAACCACCAAATTGTTTTTTAGTCAAATAATCTGTCACTGGCAAAATTAACCGAGGCACTTCAGCCAGTTTGGGGAGTGGGGTGGGAAGCAGGCGTGAGAGAGATGGAGGAAGAAACACAGAAGCTGGAGGGGTGGGCGGGAAGCTCAGTAGGTAACCTGCCCCCAAGGCTTGGAGTTACATTAATAGGAGAGAGCTTAGGGAAGACTCAAGTTCAACAGAAAATACTTTGTTTGGACGATAGGTGATAATAGCAGCTGCTACTTACTGAGTTTTTGCTGTGAGTCAGGATTGTCAATTGCCTTACCAGTATTGTATCTCATCTAATACCCATTACTTCCTGGGCAGTGAGCATGTTTGCTCCCAGTGTGCAGCTGAGGTTCTGAGACCTAAACACTTTCACTGATTTGCCCCAAGTCACACGGCTATTAAGTACTAATTAATGATGTCTTTGAAACCAAAAATGCATATGGCGGTCTTTTGTAAACTATGGCCATCTGAGTACCACTTTACAATGGGTCTTAAAGGACCTGTGTTCTTCTTCAGCTGCAGAGAGCCATTTCTTAAAATGACCCAAGAACATGTAAATTCTTTCTTTTTTTAATTGGTGGTGACCTTGTAGGGCTAGAATACAGAACCGGAGAAAAGGAGGAGTTTGCCGTTGGATGCAGACTCCAAAGTTTCTAAACCTTAATCTGTAAAAGTGTATGTAACTGGAGGGTCAGCAGGGGGGTGGTGCTCCCCACTTGGGGACGCTGGGCAGGCTTGCCCATCCCGAGTGCCCAGCTCTGGTTCCGACCACGTGGCCAGTAGAGGCCAGTGTGTCAGCCTGTCTGCTTAGAAGCTGGTCCACACCTGTTTGCTGAGACTCCCCTGGGTCCCTGGTCGGTCCAAGGCCTGCACACGTCTGCCCAGCAGGACACACAGGCTGCTCACAGACCTTACAGAAAGTCCAGAGCGTCTGATCCTCAGTCTCGGGGAGGGGAGTTCCCCGAGTCCGCAAGCCCCGGGACCCAGTCTGCCGACGATGTCCGCCATCACACCGAGTGTGGTAGTGGGTGACAACGCCGCAAACATGACTTACGTGTGACACTCCTTAACACACTTTTGAAGGACTTTGCCCTCTGAACCTGTGAGGTAAAATAGGGCTTTCTATTTTCCAGGGCAAGTGAAGGATGACTTGCTCTGGCTTATTCTCCTGCAGCTCGGGAAGTCGATCATACAAATCTCTGCGGGCTCCACATCCATTTGCAGAATGGCTGCATGGAAATTGCGCGTTTGTGCTGTTGTTCACGTTAAAGACATTCATCTCTAACCCAAGAATGCCTCTCGCCCTCGAGCGCAGCGCGGTCCGCAGCATCCCTCTGCCAGCCCTCGGTCTTTCTTAAATACCTGATGCTTAACACCTGCTTCCTCTGTGGGGCTGCCTTCGCCACGCACCAGGCGAAGCTCGGGCCTCCTGTGCACGGGGCCCCAGAGTGTCTCTGGAGACACTCTGACCTGCTGTATCGTCTTCTTGGTTTTGTCCCCTTTCCTTCGCCTCCATCTCTTCTTTCTATCTGCCCTGACCCGCTTTCTCTTTGCTCACTCACGTGGCTTCTCCTCCTTCCCCCGGGGTCTCTCAGCTCCCCACAGGCGCCTGCAGTGTTGTGGGTCCTGGGAGCCCGCCCCGAGCGGGGCTGCGTCTGTATTTCTCTGCAGATGGGACTTGGTGGGCCAGGAGGGCCCCTACACCATGGAGGTCTGAGGGCAGATGGAGAAGACGTGAGAAACGGTCAGGTCGGTGAACCCAGGAGTGGGCAGCGCTCGCGGGTAGTCGGTGGAACGTCTGGGTGGCCTTGTCTCCGGGCGAGGGGACTCCACACAGTGGGGTTTCCTGTTGCAGCCTCCAGGGCCAGGGCACAAGAGACTGACCGGGGGGTGTGGGGACCCCTGTAACGCCCGCCTACACTGTGTAAGTGAAACCTCCGCACCGTCCCGCAAAGGGCTGGCTGTCCTTGTGTCCCTGCCTTCTTACTTCCTCCATGGAAATCTTTCTCTTTCTTTTTAAAAAATGTTTACTTGGCTGCGTGGGGTCTTAGCTGCGGCACATGGGAACTTCTCTGCGGCACGCGGGGACTTCTCTGCGGCACGCGGGTCTTCCTTGCGGTGCACAGATTCTCTAGTTGCAGCTCCAGGCTTCGTTGCTCCGAGCCATGTGAGTTTTTAGTCCTCAACCAGGGATCAAACCCCTGTGCCCTGCGTTGCGAAGCGATTCTTAACCACCGAACCTCCAGGGAAGTCCCCTGGAAATCAATTTCAAATGCCATCTTTGCGGCCTCCCAGGACCAAGCTTGGGTTATTCACATCCAGCACCCTTGGAAGGAACAGCCAAACGCTTGGAAGAGAAATTGTACAGATCTGAAGGGAACAGGACTGTAGGGCCCTGCTGCTCTCCATTTCTCCGTGAAGACTAAAAGAGCACCACATTATCTTGAATATTTAGAAATGTCCCCAGGATTATGTAACATTAAGGATTAACTTTGCAACCAACCATGATCCGATTTCTGACGTTGTAAGAAGGCCTTAACTTGACGTAGCAGATGGACTAATTGGGCAACAAGTCTAAAGTCTGTCTTTTATTGCACAAGACGAGGTTGCAGAGGCAGAGGGTAACCCCTTCTGTCATTCATTTGGGGAGCGTGGAGGTAGCTGGCCTTCCATCGTGCCTCACAGTGTTGCTTTTTAAAGGCTACTCAGCAGGACCACCTCCTGTGAAATGACGATCGCATTTCTAAATAGCCTGTTTACAGAATACTTTACCTGGGAGAGCAGGATAATTATTTCACTTAAATTAAAAACACATTTTTATGGAGGATGAAACACAGAAGACATCAGGTCTGTTTTGCAAGGATACACTCAAGATGGGGAGGGGCGTGGGGGTGGGTCAAGGCAGCACTGATAACAATTCCTGTCTTCACTTTTAAGCAGTATTAAATTCCTAACTGGTCATCAGAAGATTCCCAGGAGGATGTTTTCAGTGACTTCTTAAGCAGTGGCCCTGATGTGGTTAATACAGCCACTGCTGCTGCTAAGTCGCTTCAGTCGTGTCCGACTCTGTGTGACCCCACAGACGGCAGCCCACCAGGCTCCCCCGTCCCTGGGATTCTCCAGGCAAGAACACTGGAGTGGCTTGCCATTTCCTTCTCCAATACATGAAAGTGAAAAGTGAAAGTGAAGTCGCTCAGTCGCTTCCAACTCTTTGCAACCCCATGGACTGCAGCCTACCAGGCTCCTCTGTCCATGGGATTTTCCAGGCAAGAGTACTGGAGTGGGGTGCCATCACCTTCTCCTGATACAGCCACACTCACATGCATTTGGTAGGAAATAGTTTCACGCCCATGTAGGTTTCGGGTCCTCCATGCTTCTCCCGGGCAGATCTTGTGTGTAGGCATCATAAGAGTTTTGAGTGCATATCCTGTTTTCAGACGTGCTGTCTGAAATGTTAGCAGATTCTAAGAACTGTTGTTTCATTTTGACCAGAGTATCTTGCCTCTGAACTAACCACAAATCCTTTACCTCACACATCTCAAAACCACCCTTGTGCTTCTTTGATCCCAAAGTCACGATGAAGAAGAGGCTTTTGCTTACTGCCCAATTTAAAACCTTACTAAATATTACATTTCCCCTTGTAAAATAATGATATAGATTAGTGTTTGTGCAGAAGTGTGGGCAACAGAATTCTTCAAAAGTTCTCCTTTGGGTGATGAAAGCTGTTAGATGATTTTGACTGGCTAATCAAATGTAATTGGAAGCTTGAAGTGCCTCAGATTTCCTTGTACGGTTATCAAAGCGGGAAATGTAACTCGGAGCTGATGAAAGGCTTTTCTCACGGTATTCTTTCAATTACAGATCTGACAGAGGGAATGAAAGAACAGGGCTGTTGCTAAAAACCCAGGGCTTGAAATGCCCCTTAGCGTTAATTGCTGTATTAGCTAGTTAACACATTATTATACATTTTAATTGATTCTTGCTCCAGTTTCGGAGGAAAAACAAATTCTGGATCTGTTTGGCAAGCAAATGAAGGAGGGAAGATGCTTGGGCACAAAAATACTGCCATCTATGTGAGGTTCAACTCCTGCCAGATAGCTAGCGTGAAAACAATAACCGTCACTTTTGTGGGGTCTAACTTGCTTTAAAAGCATTAATAATTTGCACTCATGTATTGGGATTTGTGGTTATGAATGTTTTCAGAGGAGTTTTATTTGACCATAGAGAATTCCTTTTATGGTTTTATCAATGACATGTCACAATCTTGAAAACATAACTTGATTCCAGTCATGGATTCGGTTGGGTCCAGCTGAGGGCTGGCTTTTGAAAAGAGCCAGAACACATCGTGCCTGCGTTTCATTCACCAGGACGTAGCGGGTTTTTTTCTTTAGGAGTGAATCTCTAAAGAAATCCTTCAAGAATCTAATCAATTCAGGAAGGCTTGACTCCCTGCTGCTAAGTCGCTTCAGTTGTGTCCGACTCTGTGCGACTCCATAGATGGCAGCCCACCGAGCTCCCTCATCCCTGGGATTCTCTAGAACACTGGAGTGGGTTGCCATTTCCTTCTCCAATGCATGAAAGTGAAAAGTGAAAGTGAAGTCGCTCAGTCGTGCCCGACTCTTAGCGACCCCATGGTCTGCAGCCCACCAGGCTCCTCTGTCCATGAGATTTTCCAGGCAAGAGTACTGGAGTGGGGTGCCACTGCCTTCTCCAGCTTGACTCCCTAGCCGTTGGTAAAACACTTCTGGTGTAAATGATGGGCTGTGACTTAGGATCAGGGCAGAGCTGTGATTTTATCCATTTATGTCTTACCTGTTCACGCCCTCGTTCACGCAGCCTTTACTGAGTTCTGACTGTGCATCAATGCCTGAGCTGCAGACAGGCCAGGTGGGCTCCCCACCCCCGACACCAGCCATGTCCTGTGGGGCGCTTTGCTCAATTCAAGTAGGAGCAACACCTGGGCCCCCAGCAGACCCTGCCTCTGGAAACCTGTGTAGCTATGTGTGACAACGCTCGCACTGATGGTTGAAACGATCCTGAAACTGAGGAGACGATTGAATTCTCACGGACAGCACGCCAACCCCTGAAAAACACGGCAGGGGTTTGTAGTAGCGGTGGTAAATTGCATAAATGAGTACATGCACAATTTATGCATCTTAAAGAGGGGACTCTTTATTTTGGATAAATAAAACTTAGGTTTAATTCTGTCACTGAAGTGTAAAAATAAACGTTTCATGTAAAAAATGACATGGGACAATTTCATATAACCACAGTTGACAGAGGTGAATATTAGAAGATATTTATTTATTCTTCAGTTCAGTTGTTCGGTCTCTCAGTCATGTCCGACTCTTTGCAACCCCGTGAACCGCAGCATGCCAGGCCTCCCTGTGCATCACCAACTCTTGGAGTTTACCCAAACTCATGTCCATTGCATCAGTGATGCCATCCAACCATCTTATCCTCTGTCGTCCCCTTCTCCTCCTGCCTTCAATCTTTCCCAGCATCAGGGTCTTTTCAAATGAGTCAGCTCTTCGCATCAGGTGGCCAAAGTATTGGGGTTTCAGCTTCAACATCAGTCCTTCCAGTGAACACCCAGAACTGATCAGTCTCCTTTAGGATGGACTGGTTGGGTCTCCTTGCAGTCCAAGGGACTCTCAAGAGTCTTATTTATTCTTAGCTATAAATAATGTGGACGAAGAAAGTAAGATGAGGAAAATGAAGTACCGTTTATATGATTCAGTTAATTGTATATAGTCCAGAATTTGAAACACCCTATTGATGTTTGGGGCTTCCCTTGTGGCTCAGTTGGTGAAGAATCTGCCTGCAATGCAGGGGACCAGGGTTCGATCCCTGGGTCGGGAGGATCCCCTGGAAAAGGCAGTGGCAAGCCACTTCCTGTTCTTGCCTGGAGAAGCCCATGGACAGAGGAGCCTGGTGGGTTATGTCCATGGGGTCACAAGAGTCAGACACGACTTAGCAACTAAACCACCGCCAACCAGTGGTCCATTGGCAGTAGTCCAGCGATGGCTAGCACCAAGAGAGGAAGGTTTGCCTAGAATGCAGGGTGAGCTCTTCGGCGCCTACCCCGTGTGGAGCTGGGGCAGGGCTGGTCAGGGGATGGGAGGTCTTGCAGGATGAGGAGGAGATGCCAGCCAGATGAGCCGGTGGCAGTGCGGGGGTCAGGGGGGTGTCTCCAGCAGAGAGGAGCTGGTGTGGAGAGCACAAGGCTTGGGCCCTGTAATCTGGGTGCACCTGCCTCCTTTCGCCGGAAGTGACCATTGGGGAGGTGACCAGACAGGTAGCGGGGCCACCATGTGGGCTCCTGTGTGTGGATCCTGTCCTAGGCAAAGGGAAGCCGCCAGGGGAGCTTGAGGAGTGACCCAGAGGGACTGGAAGTGTGCACGGTGACCGTTGGACATACACGCAGACTGTTTCTTTTTCTGGGGGGAAGTTACTTTTCTCATATGTTTATTATATCTCAAAACCACTATTTTATTTTTCAAGCTTTATTTATTTTAAGCTTTATTTTTAAATTGTTTATTTTAATAATATTTTATTATTCAAGCTTTTTTTTGTTTGAATGAATTTTTTGCATTCAATTTTGGTGTCATTTTCCTTTGCTTTCCCAGTATTTAGCTGAAACGCATTCCAATGACCTCTTTTTATGTATTGCTTAAACGTTGTTGTTGCTGTGAAGAAGGTATAAAGTCTTTTATATATACTTTGTTATTATTTCTGCTATTCTTTCCAACAGGCCTTGTCTTCTAGGTAAATTCCAGTCACTGGTGACATGCATATATTCGAGGTTCTGGTTTTTATTTCATGTGAACCCGTGTGACATTTTAAATTTCCTTCAGTATAACTCGTATTTTGACCAGGAAACTTTTCTTTTTCACCTTATATAGATGTACTGCTGTTTGTTTCATAGTCATTGATTCAATGGCACCAAATCAGTTTATATTGACAGTGTTGGTGAGAGGGTTCAGCTAGCCCAGTGGACCTAGAGCAATCACATACCAGCTTTTAAAATTATTCGTACAAATCCTTCATTCATTCAGCCCATGTTAATGAAATGCCCACTAAGAGGACTTCCCTGGAGATCCAGTGGTTAAGACTTTGTGCCTCCAGTGCAGGGGTATGGATTCAGTTCCTGGTCAGGGAGCTAAGATCCCGCATGCCACATGGCGAGGCCAAAAAATAAAGTTACCCGCTCAGTGACAAGCCTTATTCTAAACCAGGGGATGCAGTGGTGAACAGGACCAGCAAGGATACCGGTTTTATTGATGCTCACTTTGTGGTGGGAGGGAAGCACATGGGAAGCAGACAAGAAAGACAACGTGGATGAAAACGAGGCAGGAGCGTGTGGGAAGAGAGGGAGCATGGGGCGTCAGAGGAAGCCAGCGTGAGGAGCGGACACTTGAGCTGAAACCGAAGCGGCAGGAAAGAACCAGGCTTGCTAAGCTCGGAGACACAGTCCAGACACAGGGACAGCTAGTGCAAAGGCCCCAGGGTGGAAACTAGCTCAGTATTTTTAAGAAATATAAAGAAAACCAAAATGCAGAGAGTCAAAGAGTTTGGCAAGGCCCAGCCCACATAGGGCTTGGATTTTGTACGGTTTGGGATAGGGACTCTTAGGAGGATTTTAGACGATGCCGCGTCTTCACTGCATTCTCATTACAGGAAACATCTTTCTGGCCACAGGTGGGAAGTGGTTCAGAAGGAAGCAGGAAGGGACGTAGGAGGTTCAGCAGGCCAGTGGCTTAGACAGGGTGTGATGATGGGACGGGAGAAGTGACGGCGTGGATGGACTCCGGACGCAGGTTGAGGTAAAGTGGACAGATTTGCTGAAAGGGGCTTTCAGAGAAAAAGATGAGACAAGCACAGTTTGGGTCTGTGGCTTGAGCCACTGAGAGCCATTGGGAAGGAAGGGGAACCGGCGTCTCTGGGAGCAGGGCCTGCGAGCGCCTGAGATGCTCCTGGCGCAGGTAGATAGAGATGCCGGGACTGGTCCTTAGATGCTGCCCTGGGGACCCTCCGAGGTTCTGTAGCTACAACATCCCCTGCAGACAAGAAACCAGGTTCTTCCCAGAGACCTGGATTCTTGACACCTCTGTGCAGTCGGCCTCAGAGTTCCGCAGCAGTCAAGACGCTCTTCGAATTGCAGCTTAGACCCTTCATCCTGCACGACTGTCACCAGTCTGTCGGTGAGATCAAAACAGGAGGGCACCCCTGGCTTGGTTCTAATCTCTTACTGAGTTGCACCTACATGAGAACTTACCAGTATTCTCTCCTTAAGGATCCAAACGTATTTCAGTAATTAAGATAGGAGTCTGGTTAAGACCAAACCCCTCTGCCAACAGAAACTGACCAGGTTGCAGATTCAGTCGGAGGGGCACGCTCGATGAATGGCTGAGGCCAACGTGACTCCCCTTCCGAGAAGGCAGAGGGAGCTTTGGACCATCAGACCTTTCAAATTGTCTAGAAGAATTTGATCCCTGAGTTTGAGTCACCTCCTTGACATGGACCCACCTTTGTTTTCCTCCACAGCCTTGTCTTTTTTATGAGGAGAAAATTGCTGGGTATTTTAAATATTCTACGGAAGCTTTATCTCCAATCCTTTCATTATCTTTGTTACTTTTCACTTTCTCTTCTATAGTAACAGATAATCCAAGCTACAGTCTCTCCAACGCTTCTCTCCCCACAGTGCAGACCAGGTTTGGATTATAAAACAAACCCAGGGATTTATCTACAAAATTATCAGTTCAGTTCAGTTCAGTCGCTCAGTCGTGTCCGACTCTTTGTGACCCCATGAATTGCAGCACGCCAGGCCTCCCTGTCCCTCACCAACTCCCGGAGTTCACTCAGACTCAGATGGGCATTAATATTCCCAGGTGGCACTAGTGGTGAAGAACCCACCTGCCAAGGCAGGAGATGTAAGACATGTGGGTTTGATCCCCTTGTCGGGAAGTTCCGCTAGAGGAGGGCACAGCAACCCACTCCAGTATTCTTGCCTGGAGAATCCCGTGGTCAGAGGAGCCTGGTGGGCTGCGGTCTGTAGGCTTGCAGAGAGTCGGACATGAGTATGCCTGACATTCCAGGACCGTACCCTGCCTGCAGAGATGAGTGTTCCGTGTATTCTAATTCTTACATCCCCCGATACTCCGAAAGGACTGCGTGGACTTGCATACTTCACTTCTTGACATTGAAAAGCATCTTGACATTTATTTTGTCTAGTATCTCTGCAGTTGGGAAGGTTTCTGAAGCTTAAGCTCATTCATTTCAGGAAAGAGTGCCTCTGATTTCTATTCCGATTAGGGATTTCCTGCATAGGATGTCACTGGGGTAGGAAGAAGGTGGGGATAAAGCTAAAAATCTACGCGGTAGTCAAATAGGATTTAAGTGTAGACCACCCACGTTGAATCAACTCTGAATATTCATTGGAAGGAATAATGCTGAAGCTCTAATACTGCGGCCACCTGATTCAAAGAGCTGACTCATTGGAAAAGACCCTGATGCTGGGAAAGGTTGAGGGCAGCAGAAGGGGGCAACAGAGGATGAGATGGTTGGATGGCATCACTGACTCGATGGATATGGGTTTGAGCAAACTCAGTGAAGGACGCGGAAGCCTGGCGTCCTTTGGGGTCACAAAGAGTTGAAGACTGAGGGACTGGACACAATACGATCCACGCTGAATAACACAGATAAGAAGCCCAGACGCCTGTACTGAGCTTTCTTCCCAAGAATGACGCCTCGCCGGGCATGGGAGGACGAGGGTAGTCCCGCCTGTGGATTCAAGTCGTAGCTGCACTGTCAGCATGAGAGCACTGGGTGCTCTCCCGCTGGCCCACCTCCTCACCGGGACTCACCAGCCAGCCGCTCTCACGCATCTTCCTGTTTCCACAGCTCCACTCTCCTTGCCCTAAGACGTGTCTCACGCACGTATCCGACCAATTTAAATAGAAAGGGCTGTAAGTTTTATGTCAGTTTTGCTGAAGCGTTCATAAAAAATTCGCACTCTCCAATAGCAGGCATACTGTGTGTCCATGTGGGTGTCATCGTCACCTCTGAAAAGGGTGAAGAGTTTCCTGTGGTGAGTGGTGAAGCAGGGTGTAAAGGTTTGAAGAGCCCGTACTTCGGAAATTCAATTTTTCTATTCTTAAGAGGAATGGCACTGTCAACTATTGAAGAGTCATACATTTTCTCTTGGATTTTATCTACCCAGTCTTTAAAAATTTTTTTTGTTTTTTAAATTGTTTTGTTTCTTGGCCCTGCCATGCAGCTGTGGGTTCCAGTTCCCTAACCAGGGACAGAACCCACTCCCCCTGCGTTGGGATCACGGGCCTTAACCACTGGACTGCCGGGGAAGTCAGTATTTACCCAGAGTCTTAACCAGTGGTCACGTGTGGATGGGAGAGCTGGACTGTGAAGAAAGCTGAGCACCGAAGAATTGATGCCTTTGAACTGTGGTGTTGGAGAAGACTCTTGAGAGTCCCTTGGACTGCAAGGAGATTCAACCATTCCATTCTAAAGGAGATCGGTCCTGGGTGTTCTTTGGAAGGAATGATGCTAAAGCTGAAACTCCAGTACTTTGGCTACCTCATGCAAAGAGTTGACTCATTGGAAAAGACTCTGATGCTGGGAGGGATTGGGGGCAAGAGGAAAAGGGGACAAGAGAGGATGAGATGGCTGGATGGCATCACCAACTCGATGGACGTGAGTTTGAGTGAGCTCTGGGAGTTGGTGATGGACAGGGAGGCCTGGCGTGCTGCGATTCATGGGGTCGCAAAGAGTCAGACACTACTGAGCCACTGAACTGAACTGAACTGAACTGAACTGAAAACATCTGAGTGAAAAGACTAGAATTCTGCAGGGATTCACCAGGAGGAGCACGGAGAGAGACTCTCACTGGGTCGATGCCTGCGTCCGTGAGTGGTTACCTCTCAGCTGGATTCTCATTGGCTTTCAAATGGGATCTTGGAGAACGTTCTGGTGAAGAGTTTACTCTTGAGAGCTTAATGTTCCAAAATAAATTTTAAATGTTTTGAGACATTTTTAAAAAGTGAATTTTTCTCACTTCTAATACTGCTTTAAAACACTGAAGTGAATTTCTCAAGTGGTTTTTGTCTGTGAGGTTGGTATGGCTATGTAAGTTGTGCAAAAGAACTTAAATGTCCTCACCAAAACAAAAATGAAGAAAGAAATGAGGTGATGGATGCTAAATGGAGGAATCCTCCCAAAATGTAAGGGGGAGATTGGGATTGACATATACACACCCCTATATATGAAATAGGTAGCTAATAAAAACCTATTGTACAGCAGAGGGACCTCTTCTCAACACTCTGGTGATCTGCTTGGGAAAAGAATCTAAAGGAGAGTGGAAATATGTAGATATATAACTGAATCACTTGGTTATATGGCAGAAACCAGCACAGCACTGTAAATCAACTATACGCCAATAAAAAAAACCAAGATGTATCAAGTCATCGCAATATACACTTTAAGTATCTTAGAGAATTTGGTATGTCAACTAAATATATTGGTAAAACTGAAATAATTTATTGTACAGGGAACCAAAGGAGTATGTGTTGGTTGAGTGGGTGGGTCACCGGTCCCTTTGCATTTGCTGTGAACTTTTGCTTTGAGGAGTAACTAAGGGAGTGAGGAAAGGGAGTCCAGCAAACTCTGAGCCAAGTCATATTTTGGAGTGTCTTGTGGACTTTATATCTGAATAAACTATAAGAATGTTCTATTGATAAAAGGATCAATCAGGAGACTTCATGGACTGTTTCTGCATAGTAACATTTGACAGAAAATCTGATCTAGAAATTGAATGTATCCGTGGGTCTGGATTAGAGCTGATTCAGGTTGCTGACTCTCACTCTGCTGGAACACGCCCTCCGTTGTGACGTATAAACAGAGCAGTGATGAGAGTCAATGGGAAAACCCAGGAAGAATTTGTAAGGCAGAGGAGAAACTCGTTGGCGTCCTTTTGAAACAAAAGAGTGAGGATGAATTTAGTTTTAAAAATTATTGGAGCATTGTTGATTTGCAGTGTTGTATTTCAAGTGTACAGCAGTGTGAATCAGTTATACGTATACATACACCCACTCTTATCTAGATTCTTCTCCCATATAGGTTATTGCAGAGTACTGAGTAGAGTTTCCTGTGCTATACAGTAGGTTCTTACTAAAATGAGTTGATTATGTGAAATGGTAACAAACTACCTACTTTTCCGGACTCCTGTCCTTTTATGAGGTTTTTCTTTTTTCTTTTTTCTTTTTTTTTTGAGCTGTTTTCTTCTGTGGTTAGGAACAATTTACCTACCCAGATGGCTACCTGGTGAGAAATTAGACATCAGTCACATCATTTTTAGAACCATTTAGACTAATGTTCTTTGGTTTCTAAATCACATGCGCCACACAGAACACTTTCACAGACACGAGCTTGGATCCACAAAGTAGAATTTTAGCAGTAAGGTTTTCCATGGTTTTGAGCCCTAATGCACTTTACTCCAATACTCTTGCCTGGAAAATCCCATGGACGGAAGAGCCTGGTGGGCTGCAGTCCATGGGGTCTCGAAGAGTCGGACGCGACTGAGCGATTTCACTTTTCACTTTTCACTTTCATGCATTGGAGAAGGAAATGGCAAGCCACTCCAGTGTTCTTGCCTGGAGAATCCCAGGGACGGGGGAGCCTGGTGGGCTGCCGTCTATGGGGTCACACAGAGTCGGACACGACTAAAGTGACTTAGCAGCAGCAGCAGCAGCAGCAGCACTTTACTTCAGGAGGTGGAAAAAACCCCACTATATCAATAATTAGCCTAGGTTCAAAAGCACTTTGCTGCTTGGATGTAACATTTTACAAAGGTCTCTGAGATAAGGAGTATCTATTTACCTTTAACTTTATCAGAGTAAAACACTAGGTAGAAACATGTAGAAAGGGTGCTTGAAAGAGCAGGTGTCTGAAATCTGCTGTTCCTTTGAGTGTTGGGCGAAGCCAGTTGTTAAATTACTCCATATTGAGATTGGTGAGTAAATGTTTGCATAATTGCGCCCACTTTTCCTGACTCGCTTAGTCTGATCAGTTTTAGAGCAGAGAAGTAAAAAATATATATATTATTAAAAGAGAAAGATTGAGTCCTTTAACCATCTCTGGTCGTTTCACTAAATAGACCATTTTCTTTTTTTTTCCCCCTTGTAACATTGCTTTACTTTTAAAAACGACTTCTTTTTTAAGATGATTCTACTGGTGTGTATTTATTGGCGGTTTTATTGTGTATTTTTGGCCGTGCGGGCTTCTCTCGTTCCCGAGCAGCGGCTGTAGGGTGCATGGGCTCGAGAGTTTGCAGACTCTTTACCACCGAGCCACCAGGGAATCCCCTAGTTCACCTTTATGTTGAATAAACGATTCTTCCCACTCTGCGGTCCTTTTGCAGTTTTCAAAAGCCTCACACACACGATTTCATGGAATTTCAGAATAACCCTTTGTTCTCACCTCTGTGTTACCCCCTGCCCCAAACTGGTAACCACTAGTGTGCTCTCTGGATCTGTGATTCTGCCTCTTTTTGTTTTCTTTACTGGATCGTTGTATTTTTTAGGCTCACGTGTGTCACACCATACAGTGTTTATCTTTCTCTGTCTGACCTGTTTCACTCAGCATAGTGCTCCCCAAGTCCTTCCGTGTTGCTACCGATGGCGACACTTTCATTCTTTGTTATGACTGGGCAGCACTCCATTGTGCGTGCGTGTTGTGTGTGCGTGTTGTGTGTGCACGTGCGTGTTATATGTGTGTGTGTTATGTC